>NC_133987.1:17970000-18172500 GCF_047716275.1 Strix uralensis | reverse complement strand
CTTAAGGTACTCTTTTTCTTGTCAGTCTTTCACGATGTATACTGTAAATGAGCTGGTATAACATAGTCTCAGTATTCAGTGTATCTTGGTATTGTTTTAATAATATTCCACAAAATGAGGTATTTCTGTGTGGCACACATGTTGTCATTCTCAATTTTCAGTTACTCTTTATCAGGAATTCTGACCTTACTGTGGAAGGACCTGTTTTGTCCCGGAAGGTCGCTTATAATGTCATTATAAAGATAGTGTTTCCAGTTCAAGTTTGAGATTCACAGAAAACCTGGGGGCAGTGCTTTTTTGTTTGGTTTATTTATTTATTTATTTTTATTGCCTGTAAGATTATCAGTACATTAGTAGAAGGAATTGTCATTGATTACTGAGCCCTAATTATTTTTTATTCATTTTCCCTATATGAATATCAGTGATACCAAGTTTTGATGTGCATGAACACTATGACATACAATGCAACAAAACCACTGAAACTATTATAGCTTGATATCCTTAGAAGAGGATTGATGATAATACAGTTTCTTTTTAAAGATGTGCTTTACTTTTGATTTTATATTATAACTGCTCCTCTGTAATGTTGAAACGTTTTTAAACATGAAAACAATAAATGTATGTGTGAGTCCAGTCTCATTCTGACATTTGCATGTGCTGTGTTTTCATTTACTCTTGGCGAGAAATAGCCTGATGTGCCTGTATCAAGTAATGCCTTATTTTGACAATTAGCTAGTGAAATAGTAGCTTTGGAAAATGTCTTATGCTGAAACATAGGGGTTTTTTTCAGTATGGCTAAATATTCATTAATTTTGTTCTTTTTGATACTAAGAAATTAGGTCATATAAAAGAATAGCAGGGAAAGTAATTTTTGATCGAGCAGTCAAGCCAACCGTCCTGCAACTTGGACTACAAAGGCAGAATAAAACTTTGTGTTCTCTAAAATGGTATCGTTTATTTGGCATGTTGATTTGTAGACCCCAACAATTATAGATCTGTCAGGTGTTATGAAGGTATGTAGATATTGTTGAATTTTATAATTTAATGCAGGGTTATGATACATAAAAAATTGAAGTCAGTATCAGTAAGATTGTCTCCAAATTAAACAGTAGGTGTTTGCATTTTTCATTTTGTTTGTATTTTTTACTAAAAGTAAAAGCAACTGGATGTAAAATAATTGTCAGTGAATAATTCTGTAACAACTACTTGAAAATACGTAATGGTTAGAATCTCTTCCACTGTTCATAAGCAGTAGTATTGCAATAGTACGGGTATTTTCTTCACATTGTAAATGACAGATTTGTTCTTAATACTGCCTCCAAACCATGCAAGTCTTAGCTTATCTCAGTTTGCATTCACAGTGTTGACACACACATATCATAATCTCGGTAACCTGAAGAATGTACAGGATTGGTGAACGCAAATTATTTATTTTGTTCAGCTTTCATTTGGTTTATTATCTATATACTTAACTGTTCTATCTACGTGTCATAATCATACATTTTGTGGTAAAAAAGAGATTCCTTATCTCTGTAGGTTGGTACTTGTGTCCACACTTCTAAAGACTACTGTTAGTAATTCCTAAAGCTCTTAGAGAAGTGATTAGGGAGTCATGATTGCTCACAAATTGAGTCTTTTTTCTGCTTGACACTGATCCTGTGATAGTCTCCCCACTTAATCCTCACTAGCAATTTGCCTATAGTTGCAGCTAACAGGAGGTGATTAGAGGGGAGTTGCCCACTGCCTTTTTACTTCTGTTGTAGTGGCATGTTAGACAGAGGCTACTGAATCAAAGCTGTTTTCCTATTAACTCAACACCTCCTAATGCATTAGAGCCACTTTTATCTAATAACAGTGTTCAGCTTCCAGTGCTATTTTAATGTGACTTGGTATTCCTTTTAAAACATCACAATGAGCATTTTTAAAATTAGAGAACAAAAAGCGTAAAGCAGAATACCCAACGATGAAAGCAAAATAATGAAACTAACAGGTCTCACCTTTTATCAGCACAAGCATGTAACCCCGATTAAAATTACAGAGAATTTTCTCCCTGCATCAATAGGCAAGTAGACTCCCCTTTCTCTAAACATTACTTTAATTGCAATCCTGGTGACAGGTAACTGATGTAATACTTTTGAAGTGATAATGGAATACATTCACAAGTGAGAACAGCACCAATGAAAGGGTGATAATGAAGAGTTAACTTTTCCAAGTATTGCTTACAATGTAGAATAATATGAAGGGCCTGAGTGAGAATTTCTGAATATTTACTACTTTTTATTTTGACCCCCCTGTAAAACATATCAAGGATTAGTTAGCATTTATTATTTTATTGGCAGGATACAGAATCTTCACCCTGAAGCCTACATTCTCTGGCTTTTATAAGTTTTGTTTTAAAAACTTAACATTAGTTATACTTTACTACTTTACTGACAGAGTTCATAGTTATTTTAATGAGTTTGTTTTAAAGAAACTATAGTAATTAAAAGAACTCTGTAGTGACATACAATCTGAGAAGTGTCCAGCAGCAAGCTGACTTGGGTTTCTTTTTTGAGGTCAGTGAGTAAATGTCCTTTTTTAAGATTCACAGCGTGCATCAAATACAGTGCATATATGTAATGTTTTAAACAGAATTTCTTGGCTTTACAGAGCCTACACTTGGCTACATGTTAAGTGTGTGTTTGTATTACAGGGACTGCGACTAAGTTAAAATAGTTCCAAGGGAGAAAATACAAAGGTAGCAGTTAACAAGAACATTTCTTTAACTGGTGGATTGGTTGAGATGCAAGGAACAGAAGAGGTGCCCTCTCTAGCTATTTCATGGTTTGCCCTACAATCTATGTTTATCGTTTAAACTTCTTTATCTCCTTTCTATTCTTGGGGTTCATTTTGCTGATGAGAAAGGTATACTTCAGGAACACATTAGTGAAATCATTTTAATTTACATGCTTTAGAGTATATAATATGAGTAAGTCATATTTTAACATACATTAACAATTTGAAGTAGACTGTTAAAATATAGGAAAACAGGTATTAGTTAGGTTTTGGCTCCAACTCAGCCAGCTCATCCCATTGAGCAACACAGAAAACTCAAAAATGTCACCTGTAATCACAATTCCCTATTTCATTTTATCCTATAGGACAAGAACAAACAAAACTGGACTAAGTTTTCTCCTTTTAGATTGTTGAGAGATTATTTTATATGCAGTACACACACACACACAGAGGTAGCTAAATAGATGAATCTGTCTATCCTGAAATCGTAAAACGTGTCATAGTTTCTGAATTTGTCACAGGTCTATCATGTATTTTGTCGACACATCTTCAAACACACATCTTCTCTAAAAACAGTAAACATTATTTTGCTTGCTGTCAGAATGCTATTTTCAAGAGAAGTACAATGTATGGAAAAATCCTAGTGCCGGTGTTTATGCCTCTTTTCATTTGACTGGCAAAAGCAGATAGAGCAGTAACAATAGTCTAAATCAGGTCACTCCAAAATAACTGTTCCTTATTTTTCATTTCACATACTGCTGTTTTCCTGTCTGGAGCTGTCAACTGTAAAGAAAAAACCATCCCTGTTATAAGGTGCGCCAGTCCAAAAATTCTTACTTTGTGTTAAATCCTTGCATGTATGTGGTTGGGAATCCACACCAGGGAATCCAAGATGTAACTGAATTCTGTTATGGAACCCATTTTGCAGTAAACATTTTGATGAGGAACTCTGTTATCCTTTAGACCTTGCATTTTGTCTTCAATTATACATTGTGTTTCTCATTTTTAATACGGGTACAAAAATGTATCCCATACATTTGCATAAGGAAGCCAAGTAATAACACCTATCATTTGTCTTTCTTTTCTTGGAAATGGAAGACGGATGAATAAACGCGTTTCTGCTGTATATTCATTTGTGGTTTTTCTTTATGTGGCAAACACTAAACATTCAAAATTACATAAATTCTATTATATAGAAGCTGTTGAGCTTCTGGTATTATAAAGCCATAAGCAGAAAAGCCTTTCAGATCTATTTCTGAATCATTTTTCATGTTTTTTGAAGGTACTAGATGCAGAACCATGGAAAATGTATGTAGTCTCTTCACAAGACACATCGCTGTAAACCACTGCCCGACAGGGCATCTGTCTTCCAGAGCTGCAGGACTGCTTAATATCTGGGACTTCAAAGTCTGTTTTGTTTATTTAAGTAGTAAGTGTGCCTTAGTTGTAAGGTGAAATACTGCCGATTTTTTTTTTAAAAGGACACTGAATAACAGTTTTTAGTTCCTACTCTTCTGTGCTGTTTTCATAAAGACAGGAGGCTCTTTGATTTTTCTGAAGTGTGGCTGAAATAGCTGGAATTTTAAGTTTCCACAGTTATGCAGGCAAAAACTGTCATGTGAGCTATCAATTATGGTAGGACAAAGCATTACTTTTGCATTTTTTTGCCTTAATAAAGATCATGGATTTATCTAAAAGGTAGATTTGTATATCATATTAATAGATTTACTTTGTAACTTTGTTAGTTAAACTTCTTTTCTGTCTATCTTTTATTTTTTGGAGGCCTTGTGGTAATGGGAGGGTTGTAGCAGAGAAGTAGAACAGTTTTTAATTGGTGATTGCAGCCCAGAAATGCACAAAGTCCGTATAGATACATGGAAGTGTACAAAATCGCTGCCCTGAAGGAACAGGAATATTAGTGACGTTAGTAAGGTGAAAAAAATAGTGAGAGATGATATTAACAGCTTGCTGTAGTTTGTCCGGGGACTAATTATAAAATTGGACATTGCAGGATTTTATTCTTTCATCTTCAAAGTCTCTTATGCCCTACCTAGTCTAATGTAGTACAGCATTTCTCCTGGGGTGTGCTGTGGTATCCCACGTTTAGATTGTGGTGATTTCCCATTCCAAGTAGACGCTCAGGACCCTTTGTGAGTCTATGTCAGGATAAAAACTGTGTGTACGCAGTCTCCTCTCCCCCTGTCTCTGGAAGGAAAACCCAGGTGCATCAAATAGAAAGGGGCAAGGACAGCAGTGTTCTTCAGAATGCACCAATCCTACAACGTGTCCAGAACCACAGTGAATCATAAACGAGTACAGCTCTATTTATGGGTGCAGACACTCCAGGTTCCAGAGATGTGTGGTATTGGCATGCAGTTCCTTTTACATGTCTTTCAGTGAATCATCTGTTAGCACACTGATGTTCTGGTTCCTTCAAAGTGCAGTTACTTGCTTCACAGCGACTCTTTAAATACCATTGGGATGTCCTGTTTGCCTAGTCTCTGATTTTTAGGACAAAAATGTGAAAATTGGTAAGGGTGAAAAACAGCCTGCTGCAGTAATTTCCACAAGAGAAAATTCAGTTTGGTCTCTAAGAGTAAAATTGAATTGTGCTGTACTGAAGTATCATGAGTAATACAGACATGGAACATCAAACCTTTAGTGTTACTTGTGCTTCTTTTTCCTCTAATGGTCAGGCTTCAGCACACCTGATTGGACTCGGTTGTCAGGTATTTTTAGAGTCTCATTTCTGACAAAAGGCTTTTAAAAATCGCGGTGCAATGAGCAGTTCTGTTATTGATGCCCAGACTGTACTTTAGCAAAGTCAGGTCTGTAATGTTCATGTTACCACAATTTTATGGGTGGGGAAGGAGGGCAGGCTTCAATGACTCCAGAAATGATATGACTCTTGAGTAATTAATGCTGATATTTTGACTGATATTGTGGTATTTTAGTAATCAACTTCTAGAGAATTACCACTTTCTTGAGCATATATTAAAAATTATAGCAAACCAAAGCATTTTTAGCACCTTTTCTGTCTGTAGTCTACAGAGAACAATCGGCAAAAGGCTGATTGAATCTTCTTCTTTTGTACCTCCCATTACTATCTTGGGTAGCAGGCTGCTGCTGTCAGAGAGTGCAAAAATATGGCTCCATACCTCACCCACCTCCCAGGGGAAATAAGATAACACTGCAAACGAATAAGGAAGTCCTGCCCTTCCTTGTACCTGTGTAAGTGTTTGCGCAGCTGTTCGTTGAACCAAATCATGAAACTCATCTGGGTGAAGCTAACCAATTTGCTCTGGGTTAATTTAACCTAAGTCAAGTTTCACCCATATTCATACATGTATTTGGGGCAGCACATGTGAGAGGTCACTGCAGAGGTCAGTGTGGGCCATTAGAAGCTGCAAGACTGGCATCACCTTTCGGAAATGGTCCCTTATTCTGCAAGCTTATTACTGAACTACAGCATTATTACAGAAAGGAAAGAAGACAAAGAAGTTTAAGTAATTGGGTGCTTTCAGGGAATATTTTAATGTTCCCTGTGACCATAAAAAAGATTTAAAAACACATCCTGCACTAGTATATATTCAAATCGGGACAGCTCAGAACTGCATTTGGAACCTCACATGTCCTGTATGAGACGTTCTAAGTCCCTTCTTACTTAAATGGCAAAGATGATGCGTTTGGGCAATGGCTGATGCTATGGAAATAGAGTCTCAACCCTGAAGCTTTCTGATCAAGCTGTTAGCATATAAGTTACTTATAGGAGAATTTATTCTAGCTTTCTTGAAATGTCTGAGGTTTTTTGTTGTGGGTTTTTTTTTTCAATAGCATTAAAAGTTTCCCTTTTTTTCATTTAAGTAGGATGCAGAATTGCGTATGTTATTGAGTCTTTCTTCTTGTTCCTGAAATTATCTGTGGTTTGCTTACAGAAGTTGGTATATGTAAAAATGAAAAGAAAACCCTGTATAAGCAAGCAACATTGTCAGTCTAAGACAGAAGTTATTCTGGTGACTGATTTGCTCTAAAACATTACTCAGTTTTATGAGAAGCTTCTAGAGAGCGTCAAGGATATTTTTCTTATTTGAATTTTATGGTATAGTTTAAAAACTCTACAAAATATATGACGCTTTTGTTGGGAATTAGTTCTCTCATGTAAAATTGAGGTAACCCCAAAGTGGTAAATTTTAGAGCATATCTTTTGTTCTTTGGTCAAGCCTTCTCCCTCAATACTGACTAGTGTCAGATGTTTCAGGGGCAAAGACCAACTAGTGAGTAGATGAGAGATAATGTGCCTTTTCCAAAGATTTTCATCTTAATCCTCCGCAGACAGATGTTGATGTAAACTATAAACTGTAATAACTCTATGATAACTGTTTTTTTCTTTTGAAAAGTGTGACTGTTTACCAACTTCAGCCCCTCTGCTCCTTGTAAAAGCATCTAAATACTTTTATGACTTCTGAATTTTCATATATGTAAGACCCCCAGTTCACTAACAGGAAACTTTTTGTGTTTGACAATACATTTTTACTTTTTCCCTGACAGGTGGACACATGACATGTTTGCTCTTCAGTTTTGAAGAGAAAGGGGGAAACCCATATTTACTGCTTAGAACTCTGCTTCATTAACAAGTCCAAAATACAGTGTGTTGTTAAGGAGGGATTACCTTATGAAGAACCGGTCTATGAAAGCAGAAGAGTTTGTACAGTCAGCATGGCTATGCTAATAAATTTGTTCATGGAGGCATCAGGATCTCAATTTCCTGACAACAATGAGTCTATTTCTTTACAATGATAGAAAACACCACATTGCACTGGGATATCAAAGTGGGAGATAATGACATCTGAAAATGCTTGCTGTCTTTTCTTTAATACCTTGAAAGAGTTACTTGGTTTCAGTGATTCTAATATTATATATGCTTCTTTATGTAGAATAGTACAAGATAAGCATTTTTGGTTTTCTCCCTCTTGCATCCCTGTTGCTTTCCTGAAGAACTTTTATGGTTACTGTTTAGGTTGTGGGAAAGTTTAGAGATTTGGAAGTGTGAAAGTTAGGGGCAAAGATTATTCCTCAACCTCATCCTTTGAAGGCTACCTAAAGATAGTAGGACTTTGAAGGTATAGATTGGACATTCAACTGTAAGACTGATAAGAGTTTTTGTTTCTGTGATGGGCTGAATAGGAGTCTCTTGAATAGCCAGGATAACAGCCACGTGAGAAATGTGTTGACCTAACCAAAATAAATCTGGTTTGCAAACAGAACCAACACAGTCTTTGGAGAACTGGTGTAACATGTGCCCAGTGAACAATATTTCAAGTAGATGAGTAGTCGTGGTTTTAATTTTCTGTTCCTGAGCATTTTTACACTAGATCTATGTGGCAAATAGTGTAATATGTTTTATACGTGTTATAAATGGACAGTGCATTGAGGATGTGCAGTTCAGAAAAAAATATTTGGATCTACGCAGTGCCTTAGGAAGAAACTCTTGGCTTCTGAGAGCCATCATGATCTCAAAAAAAAAAAAAAAAAAAATCTAAAGTATTCCTGATACAGTACCTGGCTGACAGTCTAGAAGAGAGGTAATCTCAGGGGTTTGTGGGGAAACACCCACAGGAGATTCTGCACCTCAATAGTGAATGTATCTGAAGCTCAATGTAACTTATTCCATTACTGTGACAGTATATACTGTAGCTTGTGTAAAAAAATAGTGCAAATTTAGAACATTTTTGTTCTAAAAAAATGTAAGACCGGTATCCACTTCAGAAACATAATGACAGCCTTCTGCTCCTGGCTGCTTCACTACGTTGTTTTCACCAGGCTTATTTCTAACATTGCAAAACTCAGGATGAAACCAGCAAGGCTTACTAAATGCGCAGAACACACATTCAGCTCGGGATATCTGTAAGTTAAACCGCGTAGGAGGCTAGAAAGTTTTTTTTTTTTTGAGGAATATCATATAGTTTTGCTTTCTTCCCAGATTCCTCACCAGTTTTACACTCAAAATCCAGTTATGGACAAAAAGATAAGCGACTTGGACATTTAGCCAAGAATTTATTACTAATTGAAATCTTAAGTCTAGTCAAAGAATTATTAATAGTACAGGTTTAATTTTTACAAGAAGAGAGAGAGAAAGAAAATAAACTATTACAGAACAAGTCTCTATAATAATAAAGCAATTAAAATTGTTGCCTGAGTAATTTATGCCCTCCATTTTGGCAAATGGGAACATATAACCTTTTTTTGGTGATGCTGAACAGGATTGTGTCAACACATCTGGACTTTCAGAGACATGAAAGGAGCTTGGAGACATTTTTGTCACAGAAGTATGCAAAATTGTGTGATAGTGCTGTTATTTCATAGAGACATTAGAGGTCATGCTGTAAATACCTTATGGAAGTATATTCTGGCTAGTATCCTGTTATATACAAAATAAGTTCTGTTCTATAGCAGCTTAGTTTGACCAGTCAATGTATTGAAAGTGTGACATGCATATTTTTGTAAGCATATTTATCCAACATAGAAACTTAAGAGTTGTTTTTTCCTTCTGTTTTGACTCCCAAAGCATTTTTCCCGTATGTAAAAAAATCATACGAGCTTTTAGTGCTTCAAATCTCCTATTTGTTTTTCTCATCATAACAAGATACTAATGTTGATTCTTTCCACGCAGAGATAGGAAAGTAGCAGTGTTTAGAGTTGTCTGTTACATAGAGTCATAGCAGAAATAATATATATTATCACATCATAGTATATTTCATCATAACCACTTTTTCTGGAATAAGCTTTGACAGTAAATGAAAAGGTGTTTTCTGTTAAAGGGAAGTATTATTTAGTAACGGATTGAAGTTGGAATGGACATATGCTACGTGTTCTGTGACTCCTCCGCCTCGATTTCTGTTGTCCACGGCATTTAAGTAACAGTTAGAATTCCATTTAACAGCAAGAAAAGTCTGGGAGTTGATACAAAGCAAAACTGTATTATCCCAGCTGTCTGTTCATTATGGGAAATGATAGCATGGTAAGTAAATACGAAATGTAACAAATAGCCACGTTGTCTGATTTGTCAAAGGATACGATTAATTTGCTTTGCGTATGAGTGTTTGAATTTTCCAAGTTCATGGGCTTGGAAAGCACCTCACCATAAACTATCCAGAAGTTTAATTATCTTATTCTGTTAGGTTAAATTACTAAACAGCTTCTTCAAAGATGCTGTTCTGTGTTTGAATAAATATAAAATGCAAAAATGTGAAAATTGCTCCTAGTATGACACCCAAGTGGGATATGGTGGCTTTGTGGTGTCATATTTTGAGAAATTATTTAAAGACACACAAAAGGACACTGTCACTCTGTTATTAATGTTAAAAATTGTTGATGCTCTGTGCAGTGTGTTTTTCTAATTAGAGGAAAGCTGTAGAGTACCATTTCCATAATCGACATGGGAACAGAAACTCAGCAAAAATTCATGTATTTGCAGTGAAACTGCTCCTCAGCAACATAAAAATGGCTTTTATAACATAAAGGCTGTAATTAGAATAAGTCAAATCAGTTGGAAACGATTAAAGCCAGAACAGGCTAAGCTGCCTTCTAAATATTTGTCTGGAGATTAGCCCTACTCTTATAGCCCCTGAGAAGCATCTTTGATTTACTTATAATGCTTGACGTGGCAAAGATAATCCTGCAGAAGGCAAATGAACACAAATTTAGATGTGCTGTTAGGCTCTCTTTGTTGATTTGACAGGAGGCTGTGTATTGGAAGTGACGTTGGAGAAATGAGTATAGGGTCACATTAGACAAATTGCTTAACACACCCACCCCCCCCCCAGTCATCAATTTAAATTCTTTTAAAAACGTACTCATTCTTTGAAGCTTTTAGGATGCACTTTAGAAGTCCATGTGGAATAATTTTCCACATGTCTATGCGACAGTTGATGTGAGTCTCATTGTATTTCAAATTATAGTCCTGAGATGGAACTTTCTGCTTGTTGCTTGTCTGACATTAGCTATTAAAATACAAGGAAAACTTGGCAGGTATAAATTTGAAGAAGAAAAGAGATTATGTAAGACGATCAGAATTGTTAATATTAATCAGCTAGTTGTGGAAGAATGGTGATTTACTCTGTAGAAGAGTTCTGTTGGAAGAACAAACAAACAAACAAATCAGAGATTGGGTAGCCAGGTACTTCGTGACACCCCTTCATTGCACTTTTGATAGCAGGAAAGGGAAAGAGATATAGAACTGATGTGGCTGATAGATTGTAAACATGGACTGGCCACTGCATTAGCTTGTAGATTTAATGGCATCAGCAGAAAGTAACAATTATGAAAGCCAGCCTGTATTTTAGGATGATGAACCTCATTGTTATTGTTAACCCTTGACTGCACATGGTATAATGCGGTACAGAATGGTGAAAAATTGTTAACTGTGTAAAGCTGGGTGATTTGAAATGAGCTTGAAACATTAATCAGCTTCTTGGTATAGATCAAATTTGTACTTCATGTAGTTTTCCTCTCATTTATAATCTCCACAGCATCCCAAACTTTTGTTTAGCTGGTGAAAATATAATCAGTCTAATGTATTCTCTTACTGAATTTTAAACAAGACCATTAAAACTCCTTTAACGTGCTAAAGTAAGCTTCAGAGAGGGTTTCCATTTCATCTTTACTGAACTGAGGCTATAGCCCTCTTTCCCTTTGCACCACAGTGAGAGGCTGTCAATAATTCAATAGCCATGGCCTTGATGGGCCAAGGCCTAACTTAGACTTTAAACAGAGCCAAGCAGCTTGTCAAAGTGTGATGTGCTGTCAATGCCTGACTGATCTATACTGCATGAATTCTCCTTCAGCTCTTGATGTATCCCTGGGAATAAAAAGAAAGCAATTTTAGAAGTAGACCTAGTGTGAAGCACCTGTTTGTTTGGAATTTTTAATAAGGGAAAGTTGTGTTAGTAATGAAGCTCAGTGAAGTCATTGCATTTTTGCTTAGAGGACCCACACTAAATTATTGTCTAATAGCTTTGGTGCATTTCCGGCATCTTCAGGAAAAGAAGTCACAATATTTGTAAATATGCTAATGCCTTAGAGCAAGTTCACTTGGAGCAATACTTAATAACTAATGACAAGTAACTTCACTTAATCCAAATTACCTATTTACATCTTTCAGTTTTATTGATACTATACTATTAACACTCAATATTGCAGTAATGACACTGTTTCATAGGTACTTGTTTTCAGTTTTTTCCCCACACAGTAGGTGATGTATATGATGCATTCATATCCTTTCTAAATGCTCTACATTGAATTTGCTTATATTTTATAGTTTACTTGCAAGCTGAAAAATTACTTGTTTTCCTAAGAAAACAGTTTAGAAAAAAGTGAGCTAATGTGGTAACTAGTTGTATTCTACTTCTGTTAGACTTTATATGTAAATATAAAAGCAGAATTATGTCTAAGGTGCCTTTTAAAAGGTATAAGAAAGCTTAAATAAGATTACAATTTTTGTCTTAACGAACAAAAAGCTAGCATTATTAAATGTGTACTTAGTTCTGTTTTAAAGCATTTGAATTTCAGTCCTTGTGTTGCTAAGCTTCTCTTATGATAAGATTTATTGGGATTTAAAAGAGAAAAGTAACATTGCTGTTCGCACTTTAAATTTATTTGTTTTGTCATTGTTTTCTTTACAAATCCCTGGTTTTGAAGTTTCCGTATCTGCAGAAAGTTTCATGAGACATGTAAGTTCTCAGTCTTCAGGTAATTTTTTAACAGAGACACAAGAGACCAATAGAAAAATAAATGAGGCCCTTTTAATGTTTTAGAAATGCTGAAACCTTTTGCCAGTGAATTTGATAAAGTCAGGTTTTTTGTTATATGTCTTGATTTTAAAAAAAAACTTACTCCCTAAGTTCTCATTTTTCAGAAAACTTGAATTTCAGTATTTGGTCTGCATTGATGATATTGCTTTCATCCTTCACGCAGGGAAGCAGAAGAAACATAGTGTAGAACATTGTTGGTAATGTTTCTCAACTAAGAGTTTATTTTAGTGGTGTGGGTGTCTCATACTCCCAGATGTAAACTAGCTGAAGCCCCCACTGAAGACTGTTGAATGGAGAGAGTCAGATTTTCACTAAAAAGAAAACAATTGAAAAAGGTACTGTTCTTTTCCTATTTGCTAAGTTGCTCCTTAAACTACCCATTAAATGGTCCTACTCCATTTTAGTGCAAACTAAGACTGATTTGCTTAACCTACAGCTGAGAATTGTGTATAGGAGTGTTGATCTGTGCTGGAGTTTGTGTTGATGCTAGAGTGAGTAATAGTGTATACTGAGCAATTAGTGATCTTCCAAATAATTAATTCTTCCAGATTAAGTAAGTACTTTTGACTCTCTGAGTGCATATTTGTGCAGAAGAAAGCAAAATAATCAATTTCTTAATTTTGCCTTTAAAAAATACTGTAGGCCTTGATGCTGTGTTACCTGAGTGGTGGACTGAAGACTGTGAATGAGATTGTTACCCACCACAATAAGATGAGCAGAGAATGACTTGACAATATTAAAAATGTATCCTGTATGTAGTGCTGTGTATAGAGTGCAACCGAGATGAAAATACCTGATGGAATATTAACACATTTGCAAAAATATAATCTTAATGACACTTGTCTGAGTTTGGAGCGAGATGAGGGGCTTCTTCACTCGGACAGTTGTTTACATTCTTGACTTAGCTGCTTAACCGGGCAAGTAGAATTTGGTTGGTTTTCAACAGATGATCTGTAGAAGGATTAGACCACGCTTCTTGTCCAGACCGTTCTCTGCTGCTCCACATTCAGTAAGATGCTCCTCAGATGTATAATACATTATCTGGGCATATATCTGTATCTGCATAGTTGTGCCATGCATGTGACAGTAACTTTTGTTAGAATTATGCTCTTCTAAGACCGGTTTTAGCAATTGACTTTTGAGAATGTATCCCCATGAGGCTTTCCTCTTCCGCTGTGTACAAATTCAGAAACAGATACTGGTGTAGCACACACTAGCTTTTGTCATCACAAGTCTAGGGGAGGAAATCCACGCTTTTCAGACCTCTATAATTCTCTTTCTTAGGTGACAGAAATAAGGAAGCTTTTGCAATCACCCCAGGATCACCAACCTTCAGAACTGTGGATAACCACAATTTTCACATTCTATTGTCTGAACACTTATTAATGTGCCTAACTACAGGCATCTAGTTTAGAAGGTATTAGCAAGGTTCCCCAGCTAGCGCTCATGGCAGAAGTAAGGATCGTTTCACTTAGGTACTTTAGCAAATGACAGAAAATGTAAACAACGTACCACAAAAAAATACTTTATTTAATCAATATTTATTATGGCATAGACTCTAAAGAGAAAGGAAATCCTTCCTTGTTTTTTTCTTTTTTTTTTTTTCCCCCTTTTTTGTTTATTCTTGGGTATTTTAGGTATCTCAGGTGCTAAAAATACCAAATGAAATACCAAACGCACTCCTACGTGAGTAAATTCTCAGGCATGTGTATCTACTAGCCTTAATTCTGCACATCTTGATTTCTCTTTGGATTTTAGCATGTGTTTGATATGCTGATAGTTGTTATGCATAGATACCTTTTGCTAATCTAATCAGAAGAGAATCCACTAGGTTTTCTGACGCTACTTTTCAGTACAGAATTATCTAAGCCTTACAGATGAACAGAAGTGTTAGCTTTGGTGTACAGAAGGGATTGCATTTGTGGAACCCAGGGTGTAGCGTAAATTTGGAAACAGCCTTGCTTATTGTACACAATCATTAGAAGCTCTGTATCTGGGAAACACAAGAAAGTCGAATGGCTAGGTGAAAGTGAATAAAAATGAGGAGACTCGCAAACTGCTTTTGCTCCAGGGCTGGTTTTAATGAGCTTGTCCCTAATGAGTTGTCCCTGCAACTAGCTTCAGGCCTAAACAGATGAGGCAGGGGTTCTGCTAAATTTTTGATGGGATTTGCACTGGTTTTATGAGAAAGCAAGCAGTAGAGAGTGCAAAGTTGTGTCATGAATCTTTTACGAGACTGGATTGTTGTCCATCTTGTCAATAAGGATTGTAAGACCTGATTGCTAATAGAAGACATGCCACATGCTTGTTGTACTGACAAACTCGAATAAAAAAGGTAGCATGTGTGTCAAGGGAAGATTTGGTTTGTCAGGAGCAGGGACTCGATGACCAGTATATTATGCTTTCTAAAAATTATTATCAGCATAAGTTATTGAATTGGTTACTGAATGGTGGTGTTTGCAACCAGGTATAGTCGTGTACAGAAACAGACTGTGTTTGGATATGGGCAGTAAGGCTTACCATGGACCATTTTGTATTGTTCTAATGCAAAGATGGATTAAAAAATTCATTCATCATTTGATGCTTTTATGTTCTAATGCTTGTATTGGTAGTTTAATTTTATTTTTAATTATATGGATTTCTATTTGTGCTTTATTAGCAGTTTGTTGGCTCCAGAAATAAAATAGAATTTTTACTGAGATTCTCTCGATTTGAGAGATTATTTTTGATGTTTCCAATATGTGTATTGTTAATAGGAAGAAATATCAACAAAAGTATTTCTTAGGTTTTACTTACCCAATGAGATTTTCCTAGTTGCTTAGGTGGTTACAAAAATGCATGTTAGCAGCCTTCATTGCATATAGAGGCGCGTTCTTTTCCTCTTCCATACTTACAGATGCATTGCAGCCACATTGATCATGTAACAGATGTAAATAGGCCTTGCTTTTCTGAGCTGCTTCTATAGAATTTCACATCAGCTTTTGACAGCAAGGCTGTAGTGTGAAAGTTGGTCTTAGAGTAAAATCGAGTAGGTTACAAGTTTTGTTTCCATTGTATGAGTGTTATTTGGAAAGTGTAGGAAAAACATGGCTTCTTTGAAAACTGATATGTTTTTTAGATTAATTAACTTCTTAAGTTGTTCCTCAGGTGTAGTTTGAACCCTTGTCTTATGCTTATGTATCGTTTTCTTTAAAATACAAGTACAGATCATGGTGGAGGGAAGATAAATACATAAGCTTGGTTGTACAAAGTTAAATTAGAAAAATACTTCTGGGGAATAAAAATTAAAATAATTAACTAAGATGATATTCTTTTTAAATGATGTTACTCCGTAAAGTTTAGCAACTGATTAACAATTGCATTACAAATTTCTCTTTTTTTTTTTTTAAATAAATGTAAATAGCAGAAACACCTTCATCAATTAATTCAAAGATTTCCATGTTCATATATATTAATCTGTCTCCATGGTATTTAATTAATTTCTGTTCTCTCAGGTCTTTACTTCTTTAAAACATAACATTTTTCCTATGCTGAGTTTTACTTTTGTCCTTTCTATTTTTCCTCATGCTGCTTCTTATTTCTCCCATGGGTACAGTATTTTTGCTGCTTCTCTCTCCTAATCTAACTCTCACTTACCTCTTTTTCTAATACTAGATCTTTATAAGGTAAATAGAATGAGGAAAAAGCATGTGCTGAAAAGCTGTACAGAGAATGGCTAAAATGGCTTGTCAGTAGTAGTGGGGAGGACAGCAGAATGGGATAACATAAAACTGTGTGGTATTACAAGCAAGAAAATGAGTCAAAATACTTGCAAAGACTATGCATAGCTAAAGCTTCAATAAATGTAAAGATTCACAAAGTGAACTCCTTCAAAGACATTTGACATGGCATCATATAGAAATGATGAGTCCATTAATAAAATGATGAGCAGCTGAATCAAAATTTCAAGTTGTTTCTTTCCAGTGTTAGCAACGTATTGTGTTTTCTTTGTGGAAAATGAGAGTACTCCACCAATAATTTTTCTTATCAAGATTCTAGTGAACATTGTTTCATAAAATATGTTTGAAGAGTAGCAATATTTCATTTTGGTCTGCTCTCTAGGTTTTTAACGAATGGTGTATATCTTCTGCTATCACCATTGAATTTTAGAGCCTAAGTCAAGTAGCAGACTTACAAAAATATTATTTCCAGGTATTATAACAGGTCACATCATATGGCTTAACTGTTCTTCCTCAGATATCCCGAATACTTTGCAAGTCTTCAACCTGTTTTATCATAGCTCTTTCCTCCTTGCCTCCTGCTGCATCTGCATTTGTTTTTCTTACAGCTAGAAATTAAACCAATTTCTGCTGTATTTGCCATGTATAAGTGGTACTATAAACAGGAACTGAATTTAGGAGATTTGGGGAAAACGCTGTTTTATTCATTCAGCTAGATAATATAACTACTTTGACGGAAGGGAAAGTCTGCCTCTCATTTTAATACTTAGATTTTTCAGCTCTGTCTCCAAATCAATGTTTGAAGAGCCTTATGGGAATAAAGTTTTTTAAAATTTTCTCTGGTTCAAAAGTAAAACAGCAGGGAGAGGTAGGTGTCTTCACAAATGTATTTAACAGTCTCTTCAGAGACAAAAGTAAATTCTTTGAGACTAAAAAAAAGTCCAAAGTTAGGTTTTCTGCTGGTCAGGTCATTTTTGAAGAAGACTGAAATAATAAGCTTTTATTGCTAATTTTGATTAATGTAATTTTCTCCATGTTTTCAAGTACTGCTATTAGTCAGTCCAAACAGTAAAGATCATAAGCACAGGGGGAAGCGTTCAGTACATTCTCTAGGGGAGCACAATGTCAGCTGCTCTGAAGGACATAGATTGTAACCGTACTTCAAGGGAAAAAACTTCTTAATTTGCGTTAGACCTACTTTTGGAGGAATTGATTAAAGAAGGGAAGCAGCTTCGATTGTCTGTTCGTTCTAGTTGCATTGTTCCTTAATTTCATACGCATGGTTTCGTATTCAGAATGTGATAGGTCCCCACTGCTCCCAGTAGTGCATGCATTTGTGTGTTTGACAGACAAGTTTCTATTCCCTTACTGGGGTAGGTGGTTCCTAGGTATTTGTGTTTTCCCCGAGAGATCCGTGGGCTTCACTTTTGGGCAGATGAGTATCAGTTTTTCATTCCAGAATCTGCAGTTTGATCAGGAAGAATGTATGTGAAGCTCTTCTTGAAGCTTTTGTCACGGGTGAGATGGGGTGTACCCTATTATTTTCATTATCCAGAAGAAATCCTCTTATCTCCCTTAACAGCTTTTCATAGAGCCAAATTTAGATAGCAAAATAAATAGCCAAATTTTCAGAAGAGTTGATGATTGTCAAGGCTTCTAGTCCTTTTATAAAAAGTTTATTTTTCCAGGGCCTAAACAGAAACTAGAAACTAAACTGTTTTTTGAAACATGGCCTATATTTTGAGCCTGAGTGAATGAGGATGGGTTTGCTCATTCCCAGCTAAGATAGAAACAAGGTTTAAAAACTGAGAATTGTTTTCTCCAGCTGCTTGAGCTTTCTATTTGTGCCATGTGAGAAATGAATAGTCTTTGCATTTTCCCATTCTGTCCTGAGATGTGGTTGTCATCGAGACAGCAGGAAAAAGTAGTGCTTTGCATGCAGTTCTAGTCATTTCAGTACACTGTTAAATTAATTTTAACAATAAAAAATGTGGGTTCCTGTAAGTTACCATATTGTATTTGATTTAGAGGTGCAATATGAGGCAATGATTTTGCACTCTAAACACTAAATAGATTTAATTTTGGCCTTTTGATTAACTTTCTTATCAATCAGTGGGAAAAATGAATCATTTTCATGTTAAGTTGGGGACTGGCAAAATGACAGTAAATTCCTTCCTTTTCTCCCTTGCTACAGTAAGTCTGTAACTGTTGGCCTTTCAGGTACGCAGCAAGACTTGGTCTCTTCTCCTGATCAGGACAAAGTTGAGGAACAAGGTAGAGCAGGTGCTTTCTTAGAAACGTGAAATTATTTTGTATGACCTATACGAATGCCAAATGTACATAGTTTTACAATAATTTTTAATATATTTATCATCCTTCTTTCATATATTTTGTCCTTCAATTTTACTATCTTTTAAATACTGAAGACCTAGAGGATTCCTAAAAATTAATTAAATAAATACATATCTTCAAACACACACACACGTGTGTGCCAGGTTTTAAAGCACTATAACTTTGGTGAAGTCATAAAAGATTTATTTCACATGTAAAGATTTTCATGCTGTAGTTTTCCTTTTGTACGTTTAAAACGGCTCATGACAAACTCTTGGACTGACAACATAGAAACGTTGTTTGTCTATCAAGCAGGTTTGCCCAGAGTGAATTTTTCTCCTTCTCCAAACCAGCTTAGTTCAGTGTTCTCACAGGACCTCTTCAGTTAATCCCATTACGCTACGCTCAGTTGCTGGCGTTTCTACTCAGAGAAATGCACAGAGGAACTGGAAATTTATATGTATTTTTAAAGGTCTGAGGATAGTGGTCATCAGCTTTCTTCAGAAATATCAAAGAGCTGGTTGATTCACTTTGATAGTCTGAGTGAAGCAAGAACATATGTAAATTTGAGTAAGGGATCCAAGTTTCTCTTGGTGACTGCTGTTTCCAGCATTATTCCTTGGAAACTGTCTGTTTTATGAGACATCACGAGGTATTCAAATAACCCAGTTATTCAAATAATAGTAAAACTGGGTGTTGTGATACTGATTATGAAATTAGTTTTATTAACTTTATTAGCTAATTTTCCTTTCTTCCTTAGAACAGACTCACTGAACAGTACACTGTAAGCATGCTGTATACTTCATCACAGCCACACACAGGCTGTACCAAATACTTATCTGTTTCAGCTGAGACCACTGGCCAGACCTCCTCCTCACCTCCCAATTCCCTAATCTAATCTAACTCTGTGGGGTTTATGGGGGTTCATTTAAGCAGCAGAAGCTGTGCTGTAATTGTTACATGTGCCAGCAGCGATTTGTACCATCTGGGTATGAAAAAAAAGAGGCTAGTACTACCACAGAGAAAGATCTTTATTCTATTACTAAGCCAATATAATTCAAGAGCGGCTGCAGAGCAATTGGAAACTGAGAAATGGGCAGCTATGTAGTTATAGTGAAATGTCAAAGTATAATGAAACAAGGGAAATGTACTGCTTCATGATATGAGCCAAGTTACAAGCAGGTGGCAGCAGTAAATATGTATATAAATAACAATATGGATGAAATGTCAAGGTTTCCAGCTGGCTTTGTAAAGGCATTTCAGGAATATTATACTTAGAGTAACAATGTAGTTTGATGATTTAATACAAATGTGTATCACTTCAAAATGCATATATTTACATTAAGGACTTAGGTATCCTCAGGTGTTATCACACTAAAAAATTATCTTCTGGCCCTACCTTTAGTTAAAACAGCCTATTAGTTTGTTGAAACCTCAAACCATGCTGTATGTTTTATAGGAGACTTGCTTTCATCTGACATCTTGTTATTCCACATAATGAATCCTGCAGTGTTCCTGCCTCTACATTTTTGAAAATTAATATAGACTAAAGCGACATGTGTATAATGTTACAGAACTATAGCATAAAATCATGGAATGGTTTAGGTTGGAAGAGACCTTAAAGATCATCTAGTTCCACCACCTCTGCCATGGGCAGAGACACCTTCCACTAGCCCAGGTTGCCCAAAGCCCCATCCAACCTGGCCTTGAACCTTTCCAGGGAGGGGGCAGCCACAGCTTCTCTGGGCAATATGTGAAGACCTGTTTCCATGCCAAGCCCATAAAGTTACATGTGATGAAAAATGCAGTCAGGGTCTTTGCTAGCTATGACAGAAGATCATACAGACAGACCTTTCAAAGTGGAGAGCAAAAAATTTTCGGTAGACTCTTTAGGACACTTCAGTCTCAAGTCTGAAGTTCTAGCTTCCACTATCAATTCAATGATATTATTAGCTTTTTTCTTCAAAGTTCTCTATGATCAACATTATAAAAGTTTCACAATAGAGAGCATCAAAGAAAAAGAAGAAAAAGCATTTTAAAATAGATTTTTTTGTATTTAACGTGGCAGTTCATACCACCACCTCTGAAAGAGTTCTGACAGTCAAATGCGGGAGGAAAAAGAACTCTGACATGTGTGTCAAAAACTTTCAACTCAAGTATTCATAGTTAAGTTGCAAGCAGCCAGAAAGTCACAAATTGATTAGAAAAGTAGATAATAATGAAAATGACCTCTTAACAGAGCCTCTAAATCCAAAGGCATTAACAGTTGTTAAACAAAGCTTGCATTTTATTTGCTGAGTAGATCCTTTAGAGAGCAGCACTAGCATTGCCTTGGGCTCCATTGTGTGTCCTGAAGATAAAGAAACTTCTTATGTTTACATTCCAGCATTGTGTAAGCATGAGTTGAACGTAAGGTAAACTGTTTTCAACACAGTGATATTCTAGGGAAAAATTTAAACGTGCTAATAACTAGGAACCTGTGATCCAACTCTAATACTTATATCAGTCTAGATGCTTTTGAGAGCCAAATAGTGAAATTTTGAAGTCCTTAGAACTAGAGATTACCAGTCTGCTAACAGTAATTGATACAGTAGGTGCTGATGGGTTACAGACTGTGATTGTCAAAATCAACTTAAAACTGGTTACCGAGTTTTTATAACTAAAGCAAATCGCCTTATAATGCATAGTCACTTAAGCACATCTGTTACATTGATGTATCACTAGTTTTATGGACCTGGATTAATTCCAGAGTAAACAGTGAGCACTCTGCTGACAGGCTGTAAACATAGATACAAGTCATTCATCTAGAAATCCCCAAGCATAATTTGCCAATGGGCTAAGTGCCTCAAGTATTTTATCCTTTTTTATGTAGCAAGATGCTAATATTATTCATGTTGTAATGAGGATGATTGGGGGAGCAGTAGTAGGTTTTTCTTTCATTACTTATGGTTAAATCTGCTTCCCTCTAATATTGAAGAAATATCAATCCTAAAGTTGTGCTGCAGATTTATGAAGGGTTATGATTTTGCCAATAGTGAAATCGACAGTTTTCCAAAATGAAAGTCATCCAGTGTACAGGTACTCAACAAGTTGTCTATATATCTTCTAAAATTAACTACAATACTTACAGCTCCTTTTCAAAATCAGATGTGAGTCCATAGATTAGAAGGCTTGCAGGTCTAAAGCCATTAATTGTATTCTAACTGTATTTATCTGATTTTAGAGTCTTTCTAGCCACCTCAAGATCTTAGAACAGTTTGGTTTTGAACTGAACCTTTCATCTTCGTTTGTTTCATCTTATGGCCTTTGCTTTGACACTGAGGAATGATCAGGATTGTGAAGATTTTACATTTTGCTTTCAGTTAGCAATACCTTGCTTGCTCTTTTGGTCACCGTGTTGTTAAGACAATTAAGAGATTAAATTTTTGTTCAGAAATTCACGCACTGGGAACAGGTTCAGAACCGCAAAATGCAATTTTGGGGGTTTTAGTCATTTAATGCATGCTAATACTGAAAATATGTCCCGAGATGTGGAAATAGCGACATCTTAATGCTATCAACTCTTTATTAAATTGTGGTAGGTAAGCCCTTTTGTTTTGCTCTTTTTTTTTTTTCAGTGTTCAGAGAGTTCATAAACCATTGCTGGGGTTTGAACTCTTTTAGTCCAAACAACAGCAATTTCATTTGCCACTGGTACCTATCAAAATAAGAGCAGAGAAGTTTCTGTCTTTTCTTTATTCAGGCCCCAAAATGATAGCAAAGAACAGCTGTGCAATAAATGATTCCAGCAGGTCAGTGCTACTACATGGAGAATGTAACTAACGTTATGGAAAAGAGTTTTATACTGTCTGATAGTAAAGATGCATTAAAAATCTTACTTGTCTAGAAAATGTTAGAATATCAGATATAAGAGATGAAGCAACAGGCAATTACTACTGAGAACAAAAGACAAATCCAGGTGAATTTATAGAGGAACTTGCTTTCAGCAGTCCTGATAAAAATTTAAAAGACTGACCTCTTACATATTGAAATAGGTCCCAGGATCATCATAGAAAATGTAAAGGTGGGCAAGTGGGGAAGAGAATAATTCTTATTACGTCAGATGCCTTTTGTAGAACTAGGGTGAGGAAGAGCTTGGAAATTAATATGCCACAATTCCAAGATTTCATTTCCAGATGGCAACCTTAAGGTGTAAAGGTGTTGGTGTAGGAGAAAGCTAGCTCCAGTTCTCTGAGTGTCATATGGCAATTACTTTCTTGGGTAAATGCAGACTGAAAATTATGCGTTCAGCCTAGCAAAAATGAGGAATAAGTAATTTAGGTTTAACTATAATGGCATTTTCATCTGTTGTTAAAATAACCAGGATAAATTTGTTGTGCAGCTTCCCATCACTTCTTAACTTGTATCTAACATCTAGATCTAAATGTAACAGTACTGGATCCATGCCTAAGAAGAAGAAAAGCATGATGTCTTCTGCAGACATCAGTTTAGGTGTTTTAGGCTAGGGATGGATACAGACTGTAACCTTGCACCCGAGCAAGGGAAAAATTCAGAAATCTTCTTTTCAATTTAGAGTCCAAATTTGAGACTGAGAATTAGTCTACCTAATATTAAGAATAATATTTGGTAGAATAATTCTCAGGAATCCAAACACAGTGAATTTTAGGAAAATGTGAATCTTTATCTTAAGTCCAGATGTCTGTTACTTTATTTGTAGTAGCTGTAGGTCATGAAATATTAAAGGAATTTTGATTTTTTAAGAATTAATTTATTTTTAGGATTATGTAACTTTGATATCAGCAATCATTATTTTTGATCTTGTCCAGGAGGATGTTTTCTCTCTTGCACTCTGAGGAGGAAGAGTTAATTCATCTTTGCTGGAATTTTATCCCAGGTCCGCAAAACCTAGAATTATTCTCAACTGGGAATTAATTGAATTGCAATAAATAGGCAGATTTTAGTCCAGATCTTAATGAACATATATTAATCACTTGGGTCTTTCATTATTTTCTATAACCTGCAAAAGATGTGTTGTAGAAGATTCTCATACAATCTCTGCTTTTAGATACTCAGATTTAGCTTTGTGGGCTTCTCCATATCCCTACCTGTATATCATTTACGTGGGTGGTACAGGGACAAATGCAGAAATGATGATTGGGCACTTCTGCTTTTGCCTTGGCAGATATGGTATTTAGGGTATAAATAATAGATAAATAGTGTGGTTATATTTAGCTGATATATACAGTACTTGCAACTGAATACTGCAAATTTTGTAGTACATTAGAACCTACTTCTGACATCTTTCAAAGTTACCAACTGAATAAAGCTGTTAATATAAAATAACTGGAGTGGAGATTTGTGAGTGTCATGAATTTTTGTCTGTTTATATGGTATTTTTATAACTAAGTATTAAATAAGACTCTTGGAATTCAGTTTAAATGAGTGCAACACACAGATCAAAAGAGAAAATGCTCTCCTTAAAGGACAGGTCATTGCTTTTTCCTAGGAAGTGATCAAAGCTTGCTTCATTGAAACAGTGGTTAAACACTGCTGCAGCATGCCGATGCTTAGGTTTCTTTTTTTCTGTGTCATTTTGCTGTACCCCCTACAAGGACAGTGAAGGTAGACAGCTGAAGGACCTCCTAGAATAAAGGACAGCATGTGTGGCAGAATTCCCCATGAGCTTCCATCACGTTTGGTTTAAACATTTCATATTCATATTGAGTCTCTTTTATGCTGGTTTTATGCTGATTATACCTAGAGGCCATTAAATGTTATCAGATACTTTATATTTGCAATTTTGAAGGCAATGCATGGTATGAAATTCTTTTAAAGGGGTATGTTTGACATGGAGCATGAACAGATTAAAGTGAATGTACTTTCGTAAACTCATAGAGGTTGAGGGCGTCTTTTTTGGCTCTTTTAACTCTCAACTGCTGGATGTACCTGGCTCTGAGGTAGGGAAGATGAGGTAGATTTTAAAATACCCATTCCTGTGACTTTTGCTTTTGCTGTTTTGAATTATAAAAACACAAAAGTTCATACAGATGATCATGTTTGTTCAGGCAGTCCAAAATACGATTTTAAGGAGTATGACTGAAGAATTCTTGGAGATCTACATCTGATGTTCTGTTTTATTATATAACTAATTAAGTTGACATACTGGACATGTGAAGTTAAAACAGAAAGGAGTACTGAACAGTCTGATGTGAATTAACTGGTGTATATGTTACCGAGCTTTCACTGGAGAAAGATCTTAACCTGTTCATGTATAAGTTAAAATTTCTTCTGTGGAGAGAGAAAACTGTATGTCTGGGATATATGTGAAAATAGAAAGAAAAATTCAAAGCACTTTACAAGCTGTAATCCTGACAATATACGTGATAGAGATGTAGGTAACTGATAGAATCTCTGTTTCTTCAAGAAGAGACGGGGATATTCTCTAGGTGGTGGATCAGTGACAGAAACAGTCTGAAAATTCTGGAGTCCTTCACTTGTTCCATGCCTATATGACCAAAACCAGTCGTTCTTTAAAGTGAAGGAGAGGAAAGAATAAGCAGATACTCAAATAACGTATTATTTTTAGGTGGTTCTCCATCAGAAATATAAAAGTGGTCTGAAGGTTATTGCTGTTATGTGGGTAGAGTACACCATTAGACCGAGTGATCGTTTGGATGAGAATTGCTAGTGTACTAACAAATCCTATTTAGGATTTCAGAACTGCTAAAGCAAGTCCTAAGGAAATAAAAACCTTGGGAAGCTGAAAATAGCATTCCACAAGTTAACCTGTTTTAAAATATTTTTAATAACTTTTGAAATCCTGTTCTTCAATATTGAGAATACTGATGGGATTGAACTTTCTGAAGTGCAAATGTTACTTGTGTGGTGTGATCAAATGTCTGGACCAAGAGAGAATTTCAGTTAATGTCTGTAAATGAGCATTGCTGGATCCTACTCTCATGTGTGCCCCGCAAGAGCTGTGTGGCCTTGGACAAATTGTGAAACTTCTCCATGCTTCATTTCCCCATCTTTGAAATGGGTATAATTGTAATTTATTTTTTAAAAAATAAGGACGCTCAGCAAAATTAGTACATACTCGAGGTCTGAGTGATCAGCTCTGGCAACCCGTGTAGAGATGATTTAAGGCATTTCTGCTTCTGACTTTGTGCCCTACCTCTCTGCCAAAAATTACTGCCTCCCTCTATGAGAGTTCATAGAATAGGCAGTATACACACTGTTTAACAGTGTGGTTTATACCCTTGGAGTATTAACTTAAGCTGCCATCATTTTCACTTTGGTTGAGTAGTGGGCACACCACCTATTTTTCCAAATCTGCTTTGGAAGTAGTTACTCTTCAGGCAGAGGAGTGTGGGTCAGAGTACTGGGAGCAGCAGGCTCATAAATCTCACTGGCACAAAACCCGAGAGAGTACAAGTCGGTGCTGTCAGCTGCCTGTGTGCCGTGTGCTGCAGGGAAGGCAGAGGCACGCAAACAGCTCCAGCAGAAGTTGCATCACTGTGATAGCGGGCTGCTAAACCAGTTGATAATTTCAGGTCTAGTGAAAGTTGAGTAAAAAGTGGGGTTATTTTTAGTTTGCGGTAAAATGGTGTAATGTAGCACACTTCAGTTGTCATTGAAGAGGTTTTCTCGTGCTCTTCCTATAAAAGATGACATAGACTTGATGGGCATTCAGCAACCAGGAAAAAGAAACATGTAAAGCAGAAATCTACGGAGTGGGAATCTGAAACAGAAGTGCTGTACTTGTATTCTTCTTATAAATGAGCTCTTCTTGAAAACTTTTGCAGACAACTGTGGGGACAAAAAGACATCTTTTATATTACTACAGCCAGCAGGAACCACTTTAAATCATGGATATTTATTTCAATAAAATACTGAAGTAGTGACATAACAGTGTTCTTTGGTAAAATTAGTAATATATAGGGCGCTTGGTGCAGGTATTTGCATTAGTGTTACATTCAGAATATATGGTGTATGATGGCAGTGTGATCTAATAGGCAAGCAGGTTCGCTTTTCACTGTTGTGTGCAGGTTTTTAAATTGTAGGGAAGGAAAGGATTTTAAGCTTTCGAAAGTGAGTGCTCAGAATTCTGAGTTTTCCTACTTTCAAAGTTTAAAATTGCAAGTGATATAACTATCTGAAATGTAAGGCAAACATCATTAAGCAAAATTTTGGAAGTAAAGGGGTTTTTACTTAGTCTTGTGAGTATTCTTCTGCTCTATTTGTGCCCTTGTATGCCAAATAGATTTGCAGGAATTGAACACACAAAGAATTCTTTCCATTTAACTTGCAAAGTCTGTTAACAAGCATGAAAATGCCATAGTGCTGTTACCACCTACAAACCCAAGCTTTGCATGATAGATTCTATTGGACTATTTCCCTTTTTCAGAATCTTTCATTTTTTCCTGCTTGTTGTATGCACACCACTCCTTTACATTCAAGGATCGTTAACTTCAGCCATGTTCTTAACTGATGTCTTCCCTAGGTGTAAGAGTTTACAGTTCTCACAGGTGTAGTACTTCACATTGCCTGTAAAGGTAGACAGATAACGTTGTGTCACACCAGTTTGTTTTTGGGAGTTTGCCTTTGGAAGTGAAGTATTTAGGGACTTAATTCTAATTTTTTAAGTAAATGCTAGGCTGTTAAGTCTGAAGCGCTTCATACAATTGAAAGCTTTAGTTCTGGGCCCTTTATTGTTACCTCCATTTCCTTCCATTTTCTTCACAAAGTCCCTTCCCAAAGGTATCTTGGAGCACTTCCCAATCAATTTTTGTTTCTTTAGTGGCTGATGCATATCCAAGTCACCACCTTTATATTCAGCTGAAGTCTCAGACTCCACCCTTAAATCTAATATGACCATTCTCAAATACGCCTTTCAGGACGCAGAAATGCCAAGCAAGTCGAACAGTTCATTGGTGGAGATACATCCCTCCCTCTGTATGAATGGTGGGACTTGTCCATTTCAGTTAGTTTCTCAGGTTGATTTTGGAGACTAACAGCAGCTGCCAATGAAAAAAAAAAAATCAGTGTTGATTTTCTGGTATGAAAGACTATACCATCTCCTGAACAAAACCAGATTCAGATAATTAAGTAATTTCACCATACCGTGTTTCAACAGTAATGTGAGTTGCATTCAGACCAGTGGCCGTGGTATATTGCTCTTCTGTTTCATTTAACCACCACTTCTTGCAGTGTCTTAATAGTAAAACATACGGGTTTTTTATGATCTAATCTATGAGAATGTTACCCTTTATAAAATTTGGCAATATTTGCAATGAAAACTTCAGACACTACTCTTCCTACCATGTTGTATACAGCTCTTCTCTTTGCAACTCCAGGTTTCTTTTTGTTAGGTTTTACCTTTTCCAAGCAGACCTAGTTTAGTCTCAGCGTCATAAATACAGCACAAAACTGTGTTGAAGTGGAAAGAAGGTAACAAGCTGTGTCTGAAAGCTCCAGGATTAAGCACATCCAGCAAAAATACTTGACAGATCCTTTGAACATACTGTTGAACAATAAAAAGAATGAAAATATCCCACCTTCTATACTCTTGCTTTTTACTGTCATAGGTACATGAAAGAGTACACATTTTGCAAATGAATTAAAATAAGTTTCTATGTGACCTACCTTAATTCTAAACCAAGTTTGAAACGTATTTTGATTAAAAAGGTTGACAGTGTGCCAGAAGACTTGCTTGCAAGTCTTCTAAAAAGGAGATAATTATTTTTTATTTTCCCATACTTTTATAGAAACATTAGATGTCAGGGCTTACATCATCTATATATGAATTTACAATCATTGTGGCATCTATTAGTCTCTTGTAGACATTTACATTGTAACTTAATCCAGAAAGGGAACTAATTTTTAAATACTACATTTGGACTTACATTGTGCTGATATCCTACAGGATCTTTATGGAAAAATCATGCTTGTAGATGGAACAGCATGAATTCTGAATACATTAGTGCCAATAGTCTCTTCTGGAACAATTGTTTAACCAGTCGGCAGTCTATAAGCCAATCCATTGCCCATTCCTTCTCAGTAAACTGAGAGGAAGTATCTTTCCTTGTGAGCCTGGAAATAGCGTTAGTGGTATGTTGTCCTTGCTAACATGTTTGCTGTTGTTTTACTTCTAATCTCTGTAGGTTTACAGATTTCTGGAAGATCCACATGGCAGCAAAAATTCCTGCAGTACTGATTTGTACTGTAAGGGTGATGTGTTCTCCAGAAATTATGCTTTCCCTCTTCACATTCTCATTCCAACTGAATGCCACAATAGCTAATGGCACTTCAGAGAAAGAAGCAGTGTATTAGAAAACAGCTACTTATTATTGCAGGATTTGTTCTTGCAAGATAGCCCTAGACTGACTGCTTCACTGCTGTCATGGTCACGATCCAGATTTTTACTCTTATTTTCATACTGCATACAAGCCCATGGATTCTCCAGGCTGAGAATCACCAATAAACTATGTAGCTACAGACTTTGTAGTTGCTGAAGTGAAAAATTAAAGGGAAAGGGAAGGCTGCAGAGAAGGAATGAAGGTAAAGATTAAGATATAATTGAATTATTATGTTAAGACTAGTGGCTTTACAGTGTATTTTAAGCTTTTTTCCCTTTTTTGTTTCTTTTTTTTTAAAATTTAATAGAAGTCATAGTTTACCTTCATCAGTCTTCAGTTACTTAGTTCTACATACTAGTGTATCGATTTTTCCTCAATAATCAAATGTGTAAAAGAGTAGAATTACTCTTTGTTTGGCTTGTGAATAAAGATGGTCCTAGGACTAGCAATAAAATGTTTAATGACAGACTAAAAATATAGTTCAAGACAGTGATCTTGTCCTATTGAAAATCAAGCACTTGATAATTTTATTTATTTAATATTGAGTTTGAGAATAACACATTACTGAATAATATCTTGAGAACCCAAAATCAAATTTATTGAAATTGGATACGCATGACAAGAAGTCCAAACATGCTTACTTATTTATAGATGGATAATGTGAAGCGTGGAGACAGTAAGGAATTACACCATGATTATGGTAGAATGGCAATAAGGGTGAAGGTCCCAGCTGCTTCTATAAAGAAAAGTTCTTATTTAGTATTTATGAATGAAGAGTGTCATCAAACTCTTGATTGTGAATGGTGATTCTGTGTGTCCACTGGAACTACTTGAATTTCAGTTGTATTTCACAGCAGTTGAACAAACAGATGTGAGAAGATCTGCCTTTGATCAGTGCATAATGTGCGATACACCTGTAGAAAAATTGCTCTGTTTAATCTGTATCTGTTTTAATACTCCTTTTGCTTTTATGCCTGGTCATGGGTTTTTGACATGTTTCATAAAACTTGTCATTACGTGATCATGGCAGATTCTACAACATCTGCTTATGGGGTTTTTTGTGGGGTGTTTTGTTTTTTTTTTTTTCCCCCTCTACTTTGTCATGGGAGAAAGAACTTCTAGACAAAAGACTTTCTATTTCGGCATCGTTACTTACTTACTACCTATTAAAGTTAGGATGAGATATTGCCAGTGCTTCTAAAAGTTTCTGTAGGATACTGTGAAGTGAGAGCTAAAAGCATAGGAAGTATTATTTTTTCAAAACCCACTTTTTTAAAGCTGTTGCTTGTAACTAGCCAAAAGTTTACCCTTTCGTAGTGCTTTTATTACCAGTGTACATCATTGTCTATGAAGGTTCTTTAAAAAAAAAAAAAAAAAATTATAAAATTTGTCAAAACTATATTTTTGGTTTTAAAAAAAAAGTTACAATCTGAAGATGGTTTTTCACATGAATGGGCGAAAAATATTTTAGAATGTACTTTAAAATTATTTAAAGGCTATTACTGGAAACAAAATAAATTGTCTATTGCAATAAATGTTATGATCTGAAGATATCTGCATGAAGGTTTTTATAAATCTTTTGTTCCTGATGTCTGGACACTTGTAATTTACTGTGAGAGACTGCATCTTTCTGCAAGAGGTAACTTTGGCCTGAGAGATACCGTCAGTCTAAACAGGAAATTGCTTCATTGAAAAAACAAGGATTTTTAATGAACATATTTTGGGCATAGTAAATATTTAGGTCTTAGGCTTTATTTAGGCTGGCGTAGTGCCACTTTTTGTACTGTAAAGGACAAACTAGGAGCAGTTGCAGATGTTTCTTAAATCTAAGTTTGAACTAAGCTCTGCACATTATTATGATGGAGCAGTGGTGGATCTCAAAACCAAAGAATGAGGAATGAGTATTTCTTATTGGTAGTCTTGCCTCCCTGGTGGCTTTACCAGTCAGGGTTTTCTCGACTACAAAGGCTGACCTGTTCCTCGCAGGTGGAAGATTTCAGTGGAACACAGATTTGACCGTACCACAGCCTCCTTTTGTGGAACTGAAACTAGTAAATTACATATTCCTGTGCTGCTTTGAATAAACCTATCTCCTGCTGTGTGCTATTTATTATTTGTTTGGGCATGCACTTACAAATATTTTCCATGATCTAATAATAGCTATTACTGATAGCTTAAATGATTTTAGCTGTTGGATCTGTTTACTATTAAGCGATAGTGTACTGTTAGTGTTGACTTACTGTAGTAATTCCACAACCTTAAAATCTGCATGGTGGCTATATTTCTCAATCAAGATAAAGTGATTTTGCTGGGGAAAACCTGCTAAAATACATAGAAAATACATATGTGAAAATAAGAAATAATTTAAATGAAAGGCTAGTAGTATAGAAGCATTTTCTTCAAAGGATTAGTAGGTAAATATAGATATCTTTTTTATTATGATTTGCTGATTAGGTTCCCAGAAGCCTTTCCTACCCTGGTGACACAGGTCATTATAGCTTTCTCTGCTTACTTTATATAGAGAGATAACTTGAATTCCCTGGATGTATCTGTAGGTGTCACTTAAAGTATTCAAAGAAATAGTCTTTCCAGTGCAAGATGTCGTTTCTAAAGAGTATTTATCAGGACATTCTTAAAAGAAGTGGTTTAAACTGGAAGTAATTCTGGAAAATAGCAATGCAGTGCAAGTTCATCTTGTTGGGCCGTGAGGGAAAATTTGGCTTGTTGCCTGAAAATAGGGGAACACTGATAAATGAGCTATTTTACTCATTCACCTTAAAGTTTAATCGAATTAATCCTATAGTAAAAACAGTTAATTCTCTCGTGCTCCATCTTCCCCCACTCCTGCCCAGCATGGTCCACTGGTATGGTGCCAGCAAGCTGTGTTGCCTTTCATAATTGCATGGTCTTTTCTTCTCCGGATGGTCATGTGGCAAGCACTGTAAGTGTTTATCTAGAAAAATAGCATTAAAAATGGCATTATGTCCTTTTTTTTGTTTGCCCATTTTCAGCTCTGTCTTTTATAGCGAATAAGCAGAAGGAAACAAGGAGAGGAGCCAGCTCCAGGTGACTGGCCAGCTGCCTGTGGATCAGCACCAAAAAGTGCTCCACAGATTGCAATCTGAAACCCATTAATATAATGGATAAAGTCTATGAAGCATTTTAAAACCTCCCTTGCTTATAGTGCTGCATTTTATAAGCTAGGTGACATCAAAAGAATTGGTTCTGGCTCAGACCAACTAATAAAAATGGATAAGGCTTATTTTTATGCTGAATATCAGTAAAAGCATGTGCAGAAGATTACATTTAACAGTCTGGCTTTTACCCAGAACACAACAAAGTCTATCTTATCCCCATCCATCAGAACAGAATTTGATAGGTTTGGAAGACCCCAGATTTTTGTCTCCTTCTATTGAAGCATGAAGAAGCAGCTTGGACTTGCGTGTAGATCATATGAACATGACATTGCTTTCTTTTACTGTTATGTTTTCTTGAACAGCTGTGGAAAAGGTTGTATAATTAGGCACATCGTTTAAATAAGGTATTTTAAATGATCAATACTTGTAGCTGATATAAAGCATTAAATGTTGTTATTTCTTACTATACAAGAAATAATGGAAAGAAATGGAAAGTCTGGCTAATTCCTGAAGTCAGAGAGAGAACATTGTCTTTCAGAGCCCGGTAAAAATCACATGTAGTTGTTTTTGTGCCTATACAGCTCTAATTATTGTTAATTTTTTCTAGTCACCACATGTTTATTTAAAACTGATTTTTTTGGTTCAGTAGTCCAGCCTGTACCAGCATTAGCCTCCAGATCTCAACAGCATCCTGTTTATTCTGATCTAGCCTGCCTGACTGACTCCCCAAAGATAAAATTCACTAAGTGAACTTGACAGATTCCAGGCTGTCTCCATATGGCAGGGACTGGGCTGCATTTTCTGAATCTGCCTGGGATTTAAAAGCTGCTCTCACCTTATTAAGATGGCAGCAGTTACATGCAAGTCAAGTTCGCAGGGGCTTGTTTTAATTCTTTTGGCTTCTGCTGGAGACCACTCCATACCATTTTTTCTGTATGTGAATTAGACAGAGCAGGACCACAAGGATGACCTTTCTTTTCCAAACAGTGCTTATACCAGCAAGAGATCAGAATTGAAAATAAATCTGTATTTCAGTTGTTGACAATTTTTTAAGAGGAGTGTATACAGTTTATGCTTAGCAGGTGCTAAACAGACCACACCACAAGAGACTTATGAAAAAAGTGATGAAACAGTGTGAATTTATTTCTTGCTGTGTCTTTACTTCCCTTTTGCCTTTGTGTGCTAATGCTTCTCTGATGTTTGTTTTTTAGCTATAAACAAATTAGTATTTTCCTATATTAAAAATGTTGAATCTGTATTCTGGCAACATCAAAATATTGAGCTTTCCAAGCTGAATTGCAGGGAGCATTTTTGAGAATTCAGATCAACTGAGGATCTTTTCATGTTTAAATCTGTGCTGTGTGTAACAGCCAAAGTCAATCACAAAAAAGTTCTTGTAAAGTGACTGAATATTAGTGAAAGAAAATGCTGCTGGAAACACATATGTGCTATGCGTAAATTAAATATTAGTATTTGTCATGTTAATCTGTGGTAATCAAAAGCTTATCGTTATAAGATTTTTTAAAAAATCTTAGTGTTAGATCCATTCTCTGATTTAAGTTTTGGGGGGTTTTTTGAGTGAGTTCACATGATTAAATTAATTTACTCTGGTAGGTTTAAACAGATCATCCTTAAAATTACATTAGCAAAAAGAATTTAGAAAAAGTACACAAAATATCTGAAGTGCTTAGTGCTTGTTCTATAAAATACAGGCACCTCAAAAAATAATTTGTTAAGAAGTAAGTTTAAATTACAGTTGCTGAATTGGGATTGATGCAATTGTAGAAATAGTTATATTTTTCTAAGAAAATGGAAGGAGAAGTAGAGATTTCCTTGGCTACTCCTGTTCTTGCCTGACACTGTTTATCAGTAGCACATGGATGCTTGAAAGAGAGATCAGGAGTGAACAATCCTTCTAAATTTGCTTTGTTGTATCTTCTCTGTCTGCTTTTCATAGTCCAAAAGTAGAAGGTGATGATCTGATGTGATACTTTCAAATTTAGAAAAATAATAAAAATTTAAACTTTTGTGACTTAAACTTTGTATTTAAATTAAAAGTAAATCAGTTGACTACAGCAATGATGTGTCATAATCTCTTCCTATTGATTTTGTCCTTTTTTTTTTTTTTTTTTCCCCACCAGATACTGGCTTTAGATTTGGGAGTTTAGTTTTTATAGAGGCACTGAATCAAGCAGAGGGTTTTCTGGTTATCTCTGGTTATCTCTGGTTCTTGCCCTCGGATCCTTTTCACAGAAGGAAATGAAGATCTTCTTGTGGGACCGTTTAATGAGTGCTAAAGTCTTACCTTTTCTGGAAAGAGAAGCTCTTGAGAACCCCTGTTCAGCCTCTTGGCACTCTCTGTTTTATCTGAAGCTGTGTGAATCAGTTTGTGAAAACTGTGATTTTTCTCTCAGATATGTTACATGTTTAGTTCTTGGGAATCATCTGTGTCTTCCTGAATATCATTTGTAATGTTCTTTATCTTCAGTTAATTTGCATTTAGCTGCAGATTAGTTTGCGGCATTAATTAACTCCTTATTTTCTCTCTGAGGAAAACTCACTGTTACTTTCTCTATTGTATAATGTACCTGTGCCAAAAATTACCAATAGGCCCAATAGTAATTAAGCTAGGAACAACAGGACTGCATCATTACCGTGTTTCTTGCAAGGTATGTCTGGGTCATGTGAGGACATCTATAAGAAATGCCAACTGAGTCGTCATCATGGTGGATGCTCTTACAGCAGATATTTTAAAGGCAAAACTTCAAGTCTCTGAATAAAAAGAGGCCAAATTCCCACTTCAGGATTTATAATAAGCAAATAGGTTAAACTTTTATCTTAGATCTAGTACAATTATCTCTTTCATGACCACATTCTTTCCTGCTGTATTACGTGAAGGAAGTTTTACAGTCTAGCTGGAGCACCAGATACAGGGTATATTAATGTGTAGGGAGTATCTCTGAGGAAGGAGCCTTTAATGTTGCATTTGCATAAAAAGTCAGGTAGGTTTGATTTTTAACGATACACTGCAGTCATGTTAAATCTGTTACAAAAGTCAGACATCTGCCTTTTAGAGCAATTGTATCAGATAAATGTAGTGCCTCTTACAGACTCATGTTTTATTTTACCCAACCCTATTTTAGAAATAAAAGCCATAGAGGTACCTTTTGCTTTTGTTTTTACATGTCTTTTGTGTGCCATTGATGATTTTTCAGATGAGTCATTTGATGCTGCATTTATACGTCTCTTACATTTATGAAGTGAGCATCTTTTTATTTTTAATTTTCTGTTGTATGGACTAGACAGTAGTATTTCTTAATGCCACTGACTCAATGACAAATTAAAATCCACTATTTGACTGAACAATTAATTGGCTTCTCTGCTGAACCTGGAGGTTAATGACCATGGAATGAAATAAAATGAAATGATCAGGACTGGCAGCTCAAGTTCGCTCTGTAAATGTCTAGATTGGCTGAAGTGCAGTGGTCTATATTTACAGTAGAGCTGGCAGAAGGAAGGGTGTGAGTGTTCATCTGCATCAAGGCAAAGTCTTAGTTTAAGTTGCTGATAAAGAAGTTTGAAGGAATCTTGAATTCTTTTTCACAGAATTTTATGAGGGAGTGTTCTGGCACTTCAAGGATCGCATGGTTATACTAGTCTTGCACTGATGTTAGCATTGCACAGCAGAGAGCAAAAAGGCCTAAAAGGTCTTCAGCACCTTCAGGTTAATCTGGAAAATTACATCTGACCACACCTTCCAGGGTTTTTTTCCTAGTAGGAAGGTGGCTTTGGTTTGTGAAGTTTTTGTGGTGGTTGTTGTTTTTTTGGGTTTTGTTGTTTGTTTGGTTTTTTTAGCCTGGCTGGAAATTTTTTGTGAGGTAGTAATAGTAAGAAATAGAATAGGTTGGTCACTCCTTCAAACACTTGGAGATTTTTTTTTCTCCACTTTCAACACTGATCTTCCCAACATTATTGCAGGATGCAGCATGACTGAACTACAACACACACAAAATTGAGAAGACCATTTGTTTATCACAGGAATTTGTAAGATCTGGCATATTTAATTCCATTTTTTTCCATTATGTGTTATTTTTAGAATGTGGTAACTTTTAAATAACAGTCAGTTTACGTCCATTTATTTAAAATTAAACCAGAGTGGTGCATCTTTTATGTGATAATGACATACCAAATACATATGAAAATTAACAGATTAGAAGGAACTGGTTACTAACACAGAACACACAGGTTTAGGTTATGGTTTACTTTATTGCCATTGTTTGTGAATGCAGTTACCTGTAAATGTTACTTTGGTCTATAATAATTAGGAGAAGGAAACATTTATATTTTAGGATGGCGTAGGATTTGCACCTGTGTTTGAAATACAAACTTTATAAAAAATTTACAGTAAATATTGTGTTGGGTTTATTTGGAAGCTGGGGTTCATGTTCACAGGAAAGGAGCTTCACAAGTTATTTTAACATTATAATGATTTAAGTGAATTGATTTAATTATACCGTCTGAGCTTATATGGTCAGTGCTTCCTCCAAAGTAAGAGCAGGTTGGGTGAGAGGGATTGCTTAGTATGTGCTCCTTCCCGCAGAAGGTATCCTTACTGTGAAGGATCTCTTTATATACAAGGTGAGATCCTTTTCGTTATACTAATACAATGGTTCTTTTAAACAGCCATAAGCTGGGATTCTTGAAGGGTCATTGTCTGAGTCCGAACTGTCTTCCAGGAGTGGTCTACACATTAGTTGTACAAGTAGAATTAATCCTTTTCCAGGGGAAATCCATTTATCTGTTTCATGTGTAAAAGAAAAGAGAGAGAAATAAATCCCTTCATTCATACTCTCCTTGTCTGAGTTAGGCTAACACAGAGGAAATACAAGAAATACAGCAACCCCTATTAATTAAAAAAATTGACAGGAAGTAAATGGTAGTAGCTTTTTTAGATTGTGTGGTACGGTTTGCTAAATTTAGGATAGACAGACCCAAGGATACTGATCGGGGAACCTTCAGTGTTTGCTTACTAGAGAAACCTAAGCCCAAGTTGTTTGTGCACACTGTACTAATATCTGATAGAATATATAGATAATGTGGAGCAAAAGCGACCAGATAAGAGCTGTCACTGCTTTGCTGGATACCATTGTACTCATAGGTGCAGCAGAAATTGCTCAACAAATTGGCTCTTGAAAGACATAATTTGAGAGTCCTGCACTTAGTGTTGCTATCCAGCAGTTTCTCGTAAAATACATAAAAGTAGGTTGGACCAGATTGTGAGTTTATGAAATCTGGAAGTGTCTTCCTAGAATCGGTGTAGTTGGTGGATGATTACATCATGCAAAGGTAGGCCTCGGTGCCTCCCTGACCATTTTTTCCAAAACTGGTAACAATGTCGAATTTTCTAGCCAAGTGCATGAGTCACTTCCGTCAGCTCAGTTTTGAAGGAAGAGGGCAGTTTCATGGACTGCTTCAAAATGTCTGTTGCCTGAAAAATCAAGCTTTTATGTTGGCTTCTGCAGAGCAATTTTTTGCAGGCTAGTAATCTCAAATTGGTTCAAAACAGGAATTTACTCTCCCAATCTGATAAGGAACTGGATTTACACATTTCCAGTGAGCAATGGATGAAAGGCAAGTGCTGTGCACAAGAAACCGGTCCAGGTTGCCTTCTGTTTTACATTTTTACTTCAGTTTTCTCTTCTGTAGAGATATTAACAAAACAGTTCACTATATTTGGAATGCTAATGGCAGTCAAGTTACATCAAAAGAGGGATCTATTATTAAATTGACAGAATGTCAGCGGTAGAAATCAGCTATAACTTGTTCTGCATGTCATTAGCTGGAGAAATCACATGCAAATTTTTAACATTGATCAAAATTCCATTTCTCATTGATTTTTGCTGTGCTAAACCTAGGACAGAATAAGAAATTATTCTTGGGCGCAGTTTGGTATGCAACGAATTGCAGTGCTTGAAGCCAATTTTTACCTCATGAGTAGTTTACGCATTCACTTCTCCCTTAAAAATAATGTTTACCTAAGTTAGTGAAACCTGGGTGAGGTCTTTTTACATTTAAAAGAGATTTCCCACATATCTGTTTTTGATTGTCATATCCTTCAGTGTGCTTGTCCAAATCCTACCCACATGCCACTATGCAAATGAGGCACTCCCACATAGTGAATGTTCTGCACAGAAATCATGAAACGCCTAAGCAGCCGTTTTTCCTTTTAACAAATGGAGTCAAAAAAAAAATATTCTAAAGAAAGTACAATTCTGCCCACCAGCTGAGGATAATGCAGGGGCACCTTTAAAGTATATTGTTATATAAGCTTATAGGAAGAAATGAAGTAAAAATGGCAAACTTTTGCTGCAGCTTTAGGAAGTTGCAAGCTGCTTGAGGTAGAAAATAAACTAGTTTAATTCATTTAAGCTACTGCTTATATTTAAGTCAATAATAAACTGACACAGACTTAGCTAGCAAACCTCTACATCCTTGACTGAAGAAGACTACAATGATAAAACCAGAGTAAAAATCATTTGCTCTTAATACTTTTTCAAAGCATCAGCTACAGTATGTTGTTGGAGATGATGCTTTTCACAGTGGTAGCAAAACTGGTGTGTTGATTGTTCTTTAATTTGTAGTTTAATAGAGTTTGCATCTGTTTTGCCAGATTAGAAAAGCGAGCTTGGCTATGTTGGCCAATCCCAGAAATGACCAGTGTAGCTCTTTCACACCTTCATTGCAACCTGCCCAGGGTATTCCTTTGCTGTCTTCTGACAAAAACTTTTGTCAGATGATCCGTTTGTGAATGCTTTTTGTGACCTTTTTCAAGAACAGCTTTATTTCAGAGGAAGCTCCAGGAGCTCCTATGTGTATGTTCATGACCAGAGAACTGTTTACAGGGGAATTGATAGTGTTTAGGGGTTTAAGGTGGTAGATGAATGTAAAAATGTACGTGCATCACCAATTATTATTTTCTGTAAATATGGTACATTTAAAAACCAAATATTAAATCAGTGCTATGAACAAATTCTAATCTGGTAGCTGAAACAAATATTTTTATAACCTTTCATGTTCCATTACAATTTAAACTAAAGCAGTCATATTAGAAGCTGGATTCTTTTATTATGGTGTTGTATTCTTCTTATATTTTGTTCTTATTAGTCAAAATGAATTAAAAATGACTGAGAGTTTGCTGTTGGATTCTTCGTAGTTCAGTGATTGTTTTGCATATGGTGAAACACGTAACCATTTAAAGCTGTTTCCTGTGGAATTAAAAGTTACAGTATTTTCATTAAGCCTAAAATTATTTTTTTTAAGCTGATATTTTTGGACATTATTTAAATAACAATATATGTTATATTTAAAAAATTATAGGTCTTTTTAATGGTTAATATTTGAAGTCTGTGGGACCGGATGGGATACACCCAAGGGTGCTGAAGGAGCTGGCTGGGGTGCTCGCCAAGCCTCTTTCCATCATTTACCAGCAGTCCTGGCTGACCGGGGAGGTCCCGACAGATTGGAAATTGGCCAATGTGACGCCCATATATAAGAAGGGTCAGAAGGATGATCTGGGAAATTACAGGCCTGTCAGCTTGACTTCGGTGCCCTGCAAGCTGGTGGAGCAGCTCATCCTGAGTACCATCACACAACACATGCAGGACAACCACATGATCAGGCCCAGTCAGCAGGTGTTTATGAAAGGCAGGTCCTGCTTGACGAACCTGATCTTCTACAAGAGGGCGACCCGCTTATTGGATGAGGGAAGGGCTGTGGATGTTGCCTACCTTGACTTCAGTAAGGCCTTTGACACAGTTTCCCACAGCATTCTCCTGGCAAACCTGGCTGCTCATGACTTGGATGGGCACACGCTTTGCTGGGTAAAAAACTGGCTGGATGGCCGGGCCCAAAGAGTTGTGGTGAACGGAGTTAAATCCAGTTGGCGGCCGGTCACGAGTGGTGTCCCCCAGGGCTCGGTTTTGGGACCACTCCTGTTTAACATCTTTATTGATGATCTAGACGAGGGGATTGAGTGCACCCTCAGTAAGTTTGCAGATGACACTAATTTGGGTGGGAGTGTTGATCGGCTCGAGGGTAGGGAGGCTCTGCAGAGAGACCTGGACAGGCTGGAGCAATGGGCTAAGGCCAACTGCAGGAGCTTCAATAAGGCCAAATGCCGGGTGCTGCCCTTGGGCCACAACAACCCCCAGCAGCGCTACAGGCTCGGGGAGGAGTGGCTGGAGAGCTGCCAGTCAGAGAGGGACCAGGGGGTGTTGATTGACAGCCAGCTGAACATGAGCCAGCAGTGTGCCCAGGTGGCCAAGAAGGCCAATGGCATCCTGGCTTGTATCAGAAATAGTGTGGCCAGCAGGGACAGGGAAGGGATCTTACCCCTGTACTCGGCACTGGTGAGGCTGCACCTCGATTACTGTGTTCAGTTTTGGGCCCCTCACTACAAAAAGGACATTGAATGACTCGAGCGTGTCCAGAGAAGGGCAACGAAGCTGGTGAAGGGTCTGGAGCACAGGTCTGATGGGGAGCGGCTGAGGGAACTGGGGTTGTTTAGTCTGGAGAAGAGGAGGCTGAGGGGAGACCTCATCGCCCTCTACAGCTACCTGAAAGGAGGTTGCAGAGAGCTGGGGATGAGCTTCTTTAACCAAGTAATAAGTGATAAGACAAGAGGTAATGGCCTCAAGTTGTGCCAGGGGAGGTTTAGACTACATATTAGGAAGTATTTCTTTACAGAACAGGTTGTTAGGCATTGGAATGGGCTGCCCAAGGACGTTGTGGAGTCCCCATCCCTGGAGGTGTTTAAGAGTCGGGTTGACTTAGCGCTTAGGGATATGGTGTAGTTGGGAACTGTTAATGTTGGGTTGATGGTTGGACTAGGTGATCTTCAAGGTCTTTTCCAACCTAGACAATTCTGTGATTCTGGGGTATTATTTGCATTGGGAAATCACCTCAGACATTAAAAATAAGTCTGATACACAAAACTGAACAAGAAAGCCTCACCCTAATTAGCTGAGTGGGATCTCAGAAACGTATAGGCCTTATTTGGGCCTTCTGTATAAAGGTAAATTTATCTAACATATGTGCTGACTGGAAAACAAATTTATATTTACATTTTAACATAGCTAAAAATTAGGAAAACATTTACTTTATCACTTGAATCAGAAGTTCTGTCTGCTTCTCACTTTTGCTCATGACAGTGCAATTTCACTGCTAAGTTTTGGATGTTACTGATATCATCAGCTTGTTCTTGGGAAAGCCATAAAATCCTGAGTCAGGTCACTTGGCAGTCAAGTGGAAGAGAAAACTGCTTTTCAGCTATATTGTATTGCTTTAAATTGCAAATGTCTTTGTATTTGCTTCAGGTTTTTTTCGTTTTGTTTTGTTTTTAATCCTGCTTGTTGCACTCTCTGTGTTAGAATCTAAGATTTATATTTCTTTGACTGTTTAATGTTTTCTTTCATTGCCTTCATAAATAGTAATGACTAGCTTATGTATATCCAGGGTAGTAAGGCAAAAAGCCCTTGAGTGTGCCAAGTCTGAAAAAATTTAAATTAGTGTATCAAATGTTAGAAGAAGAGGAGTTAAGGCTCTTATCAGCTAACTATAAGCCAAGAATCTTTTAAATTCTAACAATGGTGTGGTAGCTACAGCTAAATCGAGCTTTGCTTACAAAAGACAATGGCAGACATGTGGTTCAAAGTAAAAGGTCTCAGCTTAGAAAGCTATTTAACATGTTATTCCAAATCCACAGAAAGGCAAATCTTTATTCCAAGGTGTAGATCATTTCTGTTAGGGGAATCCCGCAATTTTTAATGAACATTTTTCTTTTTCTCATTTCTAATTAGCTTCAGTACTTAGGTTGCAGAATGCTAGCCTTCAACACTGAGATTTCTAATGGTAATAAAGCACTTGAGGTGGTATTTAATTAAAGTAGAGTGGTGATAGAAAGACCTGAGCAGGGCTGAAATGCTAATCCTTTTGCATTGCTCAGTGTCCCCTTGTGATTGTGATTGATGAGTTGATTTCTCTTTACAACTTCATTTGCATCATGTGGTAATACTCACAGGCAGAGTTGCTGTGTATTTCTGGATGAGAGCTCACCATTAGTACAAGCTCATGTGTTAAATGGGGTAGAGGTAGGGTGAAGAGCTCTCTTGCCTCTTAAGCAACCTATTAAATAACTAGGTTATGGTGGGTGATGTGACTCCCCATGTAAATACTAGGGCTTATATCTTTATCTACTTGTCCCTTGAAAATATGCATTCCCCCACCCACTGTCTGCCCTACCCTTTCCCTCTTTTATTTCATTTCAGTTACTACATTAAAATGGTCATGCCCGGTAGTGGCTGCCATGAGGAAAGACTATAGAGCTTTCTTTGATTCTTAGCAGCAAAATAAATCGGTCAGGACTTTCTTAAAATAAGAGGCTTTCTTTATTACTGAAATTCTAACTCCAGCTTGAAACTTCTGTAACAGCAGAGCTGTTTCTTGTGTGGACCAAGAGGTTTGTAGCAGGACTATCCAAGTTTCTCATGCTGTCAGTCTGCTTGCACAGAAGGCGATGGAGTCATCACCGCTTTGCCCCTCAAAATTCTCTTTCCTGTAAGCAGTTCTGACCTGCTCACATCTGAATAGATCTCCATGTCAGTGTGTAATATAAGCGTTTCCAGAAGTGAATTTCTACTGATTTAGTATAGTATATTTGCTCTGGCAACAGAGGAAGCCAACAATACCCTGGGCTGTGTAAGCAGGAACATAGTCAGTAAAGTGAGGGAAGTGATTATCTCCCTTTACCTGGTACTCGTTAAATCATATCTAAGATACTTGGCCCAGCTTGGGGCCCTCCAATACAAGCACGATGCTGATCAAATGAAGTAGGTTCAGCAGAGGACCCCCAAGATGTTCATGTGCTGGAGCACATACCGTGTGGTAAGAGGGTGATGGAACTGTACTTGTTCAGCCTGGAGAAGAGAAGGCTCTAGCATGACCTGATACCAGCCTTTCAGTGCCTGCAAGGAGGTTATCAAGAAGATGGAGCTAGTCCTTTCAGAGGTGCATGGCGGGAGAATAAGAGGCAACAAACACAAATTGGAACAAGAGCTTCCAACTAGATGTGAGGAAAAACTTTCCCCATGAGGACAGTTTAGCATTGGAACATGTTGCCTGGAGAATTTGCACGGTCTCCAGGCAGTTTTCAAAAAAATATCTGGATCCAGCCCTGAGCCCCTAGGTCTGATCACATAACTAACCCAGCTTTGAGCAGGAGGTCGGGCTAGAGGCTACAGCATGAAGAGTGTCGTTAAATACTCTTTAACTTCCGTAGCCAGGTACTTGTTTATTTTTCATAGCTGATACATGTTGTCTAAATCACAATTTAAAACTGATTTCTTACCATTTAAACTGGATAATCCAGTGTGGTGCAGATGTGTAAATCTTTAAAATGTCTGTAGCCTCTAGGCTGTCCAACCTATTGCCTCTCTGTCACATCAGGGATAGAATTAGTCTAGCTGCCACTTTCTACTTAACATTTCTCTCCTGTCTCTTTAGTGCACAGAGTGCTCTGATAGCCTTTTTGGTTTTCGATCAAAGTATTACTGAGCCTAAACAGAAGGGGAGAAACATTTTAAATCTATGTAAAATAACAATCTTATGTGTGCACTTGTATAACCTAAAGGGTTTCCATCCCTTCTGTTGAGATTTTAGGCAGATTTCCATTTTTCAATCACCACTAATCACTCAGGTCAAATATTTATTTTTTCACAGTCTTTCTCCTCGTGTTAGTGAATATGTGTTTTTCCCGAGTTCACAAGTGTAGACTTTTTCCAAATCTAGTTGTCTCAGCTCACATTTGAAAAGAAATTTGCAAAATGAATGGTTCTTGCAAAAAGAATAGTTATTGCATATTTTCCTGACTACTGGTGAAGGGATAGTCTTGAATCGTTGTACCTTACCTTGCTTCTTTTTCCAGAAGCCTGCTGTTAAATGGAAGGAGTACCCAGAGAGATCCTTGCAGAAATCACTGGGGTGCTTTAGGAAGCTCTCTAGCTGCAGCCTCACAGTCCTCCGGTTGAGACAGCAAAAACATATTGCGTGCCCAGGCTTTGTCCAGTTCAGTGGAGAACTGGGTTGCACATACCGAACCTTTTGGGGTCCAAAAAGCCAAACCAGCTGATAGTGCAGATGCACGTAAGGAGCTCCCAAATTTATTCGGAGCTTGCAGATGGTGACATGTTGGGCACTGTTATTTCCTTGCTGATCATCTGACTGCAAAGTGCAGTACACTTTGTACAAAAACAGTACACATCCCAAAATTTAATCTAAGATAGTATTTCAGTAACTAGGTCAGATTTACTGCACTGTAACTACGCTTCTACTTCACTGTTCTTGTTCAATTCAGTAGCTTAGAGTTAAAAATCTGTAACAAAGTCTGCAAAGCAAAAGCACTGATATGTGAAACAAAAAGATAAGTTCAGCAGAGTATCTTCATGGAACATATTTATCTCTTAAAAATGAAATGCAGCCTTGCGCAAAGAGTCTGTGCAAATTGCGCTATTACTTCCAAATACTTCCACTGCTTTGTCATTTACAGCAACGTGCAAAAAGTTTGGGTTGTATTTGAATATAAAAAGGTTGGATGCTACTGAGCTTCTAGTGAACGGTTGTTCAGGGGAAAGGACGTCCTTGTTGGAGACCAAGCTCTGGGTGTCTGTATTCATCTAGTTAATTTCTTGAAAACATCTAAAATTCCTCTTTTGCTTCCACGATCACTGAGAAGACATTGCAATTTCTGTAGAGAGGCACTTCTGTTTGTCAGAGATGGTCCTGGACAGTAAAGTTTCCTGGGAAGTAGGAGTTTCATACATTAAAAAAAAGAGATTAGTTCAAGATAATTATTTATGAATATTGGTATCTCTTCTACTACTGGTTTTCATAAATGTATTTTGATGACAGTTAACTGTGTTAACTGGATTGAGTAGACTGGAAGTATAAAGTAACTTATCAATATCTTCACCCAGTTCTGATTATTTTTATATTTAATATTTTATATTAACGGCAGATAATTTTTCGTGCTCCTGAAAGCATACGTAAAAGCTAGTTTTCATCTGAACTCTGTGGGGTTTTTTTCTAGATTGCAGTTAACATGCAGCTGACTATTTAACGGTACGTACCTGGCAAATGCCGTTGTAAACGTTTTTGTTAGGGCTGTATTAATGATTCTTTTCTAATTCTCAAGTAATTTGTATTTCAAAACTCAGTGTTATTTGCGGATGAACGACAGGTGATTTCTAAATAAAACTTGACTGAGATTATTCTCTGAAAAAAAAGACAGAATTATTTTAAAACCTTGCAGACAAATGAGAGAATCTGAGGACCTGCAAGTTACAGTGTTAATGTGGAGTTGTTTGCATCAGAAAGCTGCATTGCTTAAGGGAAAGCTTACTTTCACTGAGATTCTGCACAGACTGTCAGATGCTCTGTTTTTAAACTATTTGCCTTTTTGCTTTGTGTAATTCTATTGAAAGAACCTCTTTTCACCTAAGGCAATGGGAACCACCATTTAGCTGGGCTACGTGGGTCAGTGCAGGGTTTGTAGTAGCTTGCTAATATATTTATTTTGGATTATTATTTTAAGCGAAATGGTGCAATGATGTTTCTCTTTCGTATTCACAGAATGTAAGATGCTAGCCAACAAATTCTAGTAGCAAACTTTGCTTTTAAATTTCTGGTTTATGTCTGTAAGAAATGGAAGCAAAATGTATTAAATTGTTAAAGCCCAAGACATACAGAAATCAGGATTTAAGTTCAAGGTATCTTCAACCTCACTTTCACTGTTCTGCGTAGAGCCGCAGAGACTCTTACAATGTGTGCTGCTTATATTGTTTGAATTAATGTCATGTGCTCAGTTTAATTGGAAATATTTCATATCATAATTTGTTTGCTTCTGAAGTGCATGAGAGGTCTTGAGTTCAGGTTATTTAACTGGTGTTCAATCTGTGTTACTAAAATTAAGTTAAAATAACACTTCGAAAAAATTATTTTATAATCCTTATTAGCAAACATTTTCAGATCAATTTACTATGCTTCATAACTCCCCATTGAATTTGGCTTGATACCATGCACACACACACACGTGTGTGTGTGTGTATGAGACACTAAAATTGAATTTGGTGGGCATTGCCTTTCTTAATTGATGCTACCAGTCACTGCAGACCTCTTTATTGGAGGATTTGAATCTATTTTTTCACCTTTTCTTAATTTAAATCAACTCACTGCTATGTTGTTTTTTGGTTGTGGGGTTTTTTTTCCCCTACTATTATTTGGATCTATAGGCAGTAGAAATATGAATAGTTGTATAATTTAAGAATCCATTTTAAACATTGAATATTTTTGTTACTACGTGAAGTCAATTGACAAGCAGTGAACCCTTTGTGGTTATTTATACGAGGTGGTTAATATACTTGCTACTTCATCAAGACCAACAAATGGGAAGTGCCATAGTTGTGTCCAGTTCCAAAATATCTTTTCATCCTCCAAATCCTGGATCAGTTGGCTGCAATGTTATCTAGAATAAATGAAAGCAGGTAACAAAATTCTCTATATTGTACTAGTCCTGTAGCCTCAGACTTCTGCTGAGAATAGTTAACAATTACATAAGATATTTTGCATGAAAGTTAAGGTGTATATATGAAGGTCATCCATTGCTTTTCATGTTCGTACTTACGGATAGTTACTGTGTTACCATGTCAATCACATAGCATTTTGCATCTAGTCTACTCTCAATTGTTGCAATAAATATTAAATGGGAGAATCAGATTTTTGCAGGTGGGTGTAGAAAGAGAATGCAGAGGAAGTAATAAAGAAGGAGGATATGAAGAAGACTGAGGGAGGCAGAAGGAGATTTAAAAGATAGGGAAAATTAAATTAGGATCTGAACGAAAAGAGAGAATAATTCACTAAAAGGCTTGGCAAAATAAACTCCACACATTTGTAGAGGTAGACTTCTGCCTTTTAGGTCCCTGTTTTGGAGCCTAAATTCTATTCATACAGTCTTCATGTCTTCTGAGGTGGATTGAATCTGCCAAAGTGCATGCTAGACACGTGCTACTTAACAGTTTTTGTTACTTTCCCAGAATAAAATTCATGTTTCTACATTTTTGTTGTTGTATTTAGTCTCTGGCAGCTGAAAACAAGTTTATTTCTGATGGATTATATAGTGATCATTTTTCGTCATTGTTCAGATAAACCGTTAAGCATATGTAGAAAAAGCACATTTCAGTAAAAGCCTATCAAGTTTCTGTGTTGCATTGCTTAAACAGCTTTTCTGAAGCACAGTCCGTCACATACCTGATTGTACTGAGTCTGACAAAAATCAGTAGGCATTAGTGAGCTCATAAATTATGGTTCCTTTTTAAATGTGCTCTTAACTAGTAGAAAGCAGATGATGTTGCTTTACTCTCAGGAAAATTAGCAACACTCGTACCTATTGCTGCTTCAAGGAAAACGTCTTTCCTTTTACATAGGCAGACTTCAGAAGAACATAAGTAATTGACAGTACACATTATACTGTAACTATGAGTTTGGACATACTGGGTGTGTATTAAAAAGACAATGGAATAGATTAGTTTGAGGGTATAATACATATCAAAATTGTTCTACACAGATATCAGAATATTAAATAAAAGTCTTCATAAAGTCTCATATAATCCCTCTTGGCATGGGTATATGAGTAGGTATTCAGGTTTTTTCCTTTAAGTATGCTGATATGATTAAATTTGACTTGACACAAGTGATGTACTATACCATGTGATGGTAATATTTAAAAGAAAAACCACTTTTCTGATTGAATACCTACTAGCTATCAATTTCTGTGTAGCAATATCTAATCTGAATTTCTTTTGCAGCTGGAATGCTAACACATTTGCTGTATTCTTCATCTCTCTAGGTGCACACTCAGCAAATACTGAACTGTTTCAATATTTCTCACTATCTTGTTTAATCTAGTGTTACAGTATAAAAGACAGCCAGTTTAGTTCACACGGATTAAAAGCCGTTTTCAGGCTATAACTCTTGTCTCCCAAAATAGACTGTGTAAATGCTTATTTTCACTAATTCTAGAGTTTGGATGCTGTGGCTGTTATACATGCTGCTGCACTGTATGAACACAAATGCTGTTGGATGTAAATTAGTCATATGCTTCTGGTAAATATATCAAAGTTTTTCTCAATGCTGTTTCAGTTTTGGAAATACTTTTACTTCCACCAGCCCTCCCTTCCTTACACACAGAGGCACAAACTAAAACTGTAAACTGAGAAGGATCATTTGTACCCAGTCTCACAATCTATATTATTTTAAAATAATGTATTGTTCAAAGCAGTGTTTTTTAAGCTTGCCGGGGCTAAGCACCTATGGCATATGGCAGAGCCAGCTTTATAGCAAGATTTACTACCCATGTGTATATCTTCGGTCTTGTAAAGAAGGGGCTAGTAAAAAAAAAAAATCTTCAAAGAAGATGCGTAGGGAGAAGCAATATAGTTCTGCAGATCTGAGAACAGTTTTAGTCCCTATCCTACAGATGGAGAAATTAAAATACAAAGACAAATGGGCCATTCCTTCCATAGTAACAGAAGCTTTTTTAGAGATTTAACAAAGTAGAACTTACCAATCAGTATAGTCAGTGAAAGTCTTTCCAATGCTATAGGAATAATTAAAGGCTTTTGTTAATTTTCTTCATAACTGCAGATTCATTGTAGTACTCTATTAATAGATTTTTGTTTATTTTCAGCCAGTTGTGACATTCAGCAGCGTTTAGAAATACATTTTGCATTATTTCATAGGCAAATCTTACCTCCATTTTTATCTCATCAATGAGAAGAGCTTTACCTTTTTTCAGTATTATATCTTAGTTTGCTAATGACAACCGTTGGTGTAAACAGATACTTGTTAATGCTTTAACAGCATCTTAACATAAACATTAACTGAAGTACACAAATGATCTCTGTGATAAACCAGCATAGCAAAGTGTAGCTGAGGCAGGAAGCCAATCTGTCTGTTCCTTGTGCCCAATGATATTTTGATAGTCATTTTAATTTTAGAAGTAAATAACATCAAAGATCACGTTCCATCATTTCATTTCAGTGCCAGAAAACGAACGCTGCTTTAACCGGTACTAAACAAGATGTCATTGCTCTGTTAGTTGGTCATTGCAGCTCAGGTGATCTATGGTCCATCATAAATAACAAAACGATGGAAATTTTAAAATTAAACAGAGATGGGAGAAATCGGCATTGTCTGAAAGCAATGGTAAAATAGTTAGTTTCTAGATACTTTATTTTTTCTGAAAATTTGAAGAAAACAGCTGAAATGTGAATGTCTCATCTATAAAGCTATATTCAGCTCTGTTGAAGTAACTTCATTTTAATCAAAAGCTTATGGGCGTGAAGATCACAATTCTTGTCTCTTGGAACTGATTTGTGGATGTACTGAATTCGTAAATGTTCTGCCAGATTTGTTCAAAATACTGAGGTTGGACATTTAAAACCAAAAATTCTGCCAGTTGAAAAGTTGGAGGTAAAATGCAGAATATATGCAATTCCCACATACACTTGGATGTTATTGCATGGGATCTCCATGAACAATACATAGATGAGTTGGGGTTTTTTTCATATGGGGAAAAAAAAAAAGAAATAATACAATGTCATCTGCAATTTAAGAGATTTATAGTCTATGAACAATCTGCTTCTAAGGGCAAATAACAAGGCACTTGCTATTTAATATAGGTTACATTTCTGTGTTTTAATACCCTTATTACATACAGACTAAAACTGAAAGAAGTTTGGTGAATGTGCAATGAACTTCATTCCCTCAGGCTGTTATTCCATGATGTCCATGGTGCAGAACTTTGCACTTTTCCATATTGAACTACTTAAGGGTTCTGATTCCCCAGTCTTCAGGTTTATCAAGGTGTCCCTGGATTGAGTCTCTGTAGTGTTGTGTTATCTGCAAGTTCGCCGAGGATGTACTCTGTCATTCTCCAAGTTGTTGAACAATGAGAGACCCAGTATTGACCTTAAGGTATTCAACTTAGTACTGGTCATGAGCCAGACATTAAGCTGTTGATCTCAGAGCCTGACAGTCCAGCCAGTTTTCAACCCATCTGACAGTCCACCCCTTCCTTCCTCAGCTCTCAATGGGAATGCTATGAGAGACAGCATTAAAAACTTTATTGAGGTCAAGGTAGATTGTATCTGGTGCTTTAACTTTGTCCATGTAGCCAGGTGGTTTGTTTTTTGAAAGCAACGAGGTTGATCAAGCACTATTTTCCCCTGAAAAAATCCATCTTGACCATTTCAAATTACATAAGTCTCCTTCGTGTGCTTGGAAGTGGATTCCAAAAGGATGCATTCCATGTTCTTTCCAGGGCCAGAGATCAGGCTGAGTGGGCAGTAGTTGCTTGAATTGTCCTCCTTGCCTTTTTAAATGATGGGAGTAATGTTAACTTTTTGAGTTGTCTGAGACTTCCCCTATCAGTATGATTTTTTTCATAGTTTAATAGGTATTGGCCCATGATCACAGTGATTTACTCTTTCTGCACCTTCTGTTGAATGCCTTAAGGCTTCAAATACGTAAATTCATCCAGCTTCACTAACCTGTTACATCTCCATTGTTCATTGTCCCTCTTCTTTGCTACTCATGCTGTCCATGTTTTGGATGCAGTGATTTAGGGTCAGAGTGTACCTGAAACAAAAAAGACACGAAGTACTCCATTATATAATGATGGCTTTTTCATCACAAGGCTGTCTCCTCCCTGCATCAACATTTTCCTTGAACTTCCTTTTGCAACAAGCACACCTGGTATGTAGAATCCTTTCCTGTTAGCCCTAATGTCTTCACTAGTCTTAGTTCCAGCTAGGCTGGACAAAAAAACCTTCCAGGTTTTGTCCTCAGGTACCTGAGCAATACTTCTATGCTTCTCTTTTGTTGCCAAGCCTTGATTCCATTGCTTTTATGCTCCCTTTTTGTGTCCGTCTTCGCTGAGAAACTTTCTGCTTAGCCATGTGGGCCTTCTGCTAAATATCTTCCTTCTTTATGGATGGTTTGTTCCTACATGCTGAAGTTCTCTTTAATCCATGGCTCAATCAATCAGGCAGCTACCTTGGACAGTTTCATCTAATGGGTGAACCTCAGGGATTCCTAACAATTCCCTGGATAAACTGAAGTCTCTTTTCCCGATGCCCAGTTGTCTAACTCTGCTGCTTATCTTCCTGGTCTTCCTCCAAATTACCAAACTCAATCATGTCGTTGTCAATGTGGAGTTTACCGCATAAATGAAACTCTTAAATTTACCTAGTTTAAACAAAGTAAAACAAACCAACTCCCATTAGTTCATTTTGGACAGTTTTAAAGTAATCATTATTGCTTAATCTGGCTAGTTCAAGTGAACTGGCTTATAAAGCAGCCCTGTATACTTTGATGTTTGCAAATAGCTAAGGAGGTATGATCTTCAGTCAGCTTTTCTGCTTAAGATGATTTACGGCATTACGTTCTCATTTCGCTTACTAGCTGACTATGTTCCCTGTTTTTATTTCATTTATTAGAGTCCAATAATGATCCTCCAATTTGTGATATTGAAACTTGGACCTGTTTCACATACGATGGATGAACTGTGGTTTTTGTGGTATTGCCTTAGAAAATGATTCAGCATGAGGGATTATGAAGAGGAATATCCCTTTTCTTTTCTGAGGCTAAGTCACAGCTTATCAGTGAAAGATTGTGTCCCTGGTTAAAAGAAGTCATTCAAAGTGTTCTGTTCAAGGAGGTGGCATGCTAGTTTGTACTCAAATAACTGCTGCTCCCCTTCAGTCTTCTTGTGTAACATTGTTTGCTCTGTCCCTGTAGCCTTGTTTTACTACAAATCTGAATACCTAGCACAAGCTGCATTTTGATGCAGTAACTTCGGTGGTGCTTTTGTGAAGCCGACAATAGTCTGCTAGGCTGAACAGTGAAAACACTGTGGCTGCTTACAGCTCGTTTTCTTGGTTCTCTGTGGGTAATACTTGTGACACACATCACTCATTCTGCCTAGTTTTTTTTTTTTTAAATATAAAATCATTTTTGCTTGTACGTGAAAAATAACCAATTCGGTACACATGAAACTGTGATACGGTTTCTTCAGAAGAAATGGCCTTCAAACATCTTGTCTCTGCATGTGACTGTAGGTTTCTATGGCTAACAAAGCTGGTAAATACATTGCTATATTTTGTGGTATGTCCATTAGGAAACCAACTGAAAAAGCAGTTCCTTTAATGTACTCCGGATGAGGCAGTATCTGTAAATCAGCAATAACTTTGTGTAATTGCTAAACCCAGATAGATTAAATTGCCCGATTTAGGCACTTTCAAAAAACACAACTGTTCTAATCCCAATCTCCTGAGAAATCCAGTTAGTTTTTTTGGAGTAAATTGCAATTGAGATGTTGAATTCTACTCACAGCAGATCTTAATAATCTTGCCTATAGCTATAAAAGAAGGCCCAACAGTTCTTGCTATGCAGACATACAGGCTACATGGTTGCAGCGCGTGTTTCTTTCCTCTCATGCCCATCAGCTGTGGTAGCTCTGAGATCTGTGTTAGCTAGATTATAAGAACAGATTGATGTTTTTACTATTTCCTGTAAAGGCCTATAATTTACCACTTGTTCCATGTTGCCTTTATTCTTGCAAATTGAAGATTTAAGATTATTAAGAAACGGTTTCTCAGGGCAAAATCTTTTATGTCAGTATAGCATAATATATGCCTGCTGCTTTGTCCTCTTTCTCCAGCTCTCAGTGACTGTTTCTTCAGTGCATTAACCTCTCACTCCTCTTGTCGCAATTGCTTGTGAACTGATTTGGGATCTGATCCAGCTTTAAAAATCCCATATCTTCAATCAGTATTGCAGTAAAAAAGAAAAAAAAAAAACTGACTTTTTCAACCCCTTTCTTAGATACTGCAAAATCAAAAAATGGACATGTTAGCTTTACTGCAATTCAACTTTAGGAGGTGGCAGTGATTTTCAATCCATTAATGTATGAAATAGAATAAAATTTCATTTCTATAGAAAAATTTCAGATAAAATTAGAAAGCTTACATGCCTGTAGTAGTTATTGTTTTAGAGGTGATGCAGAAGGCAGAGAAAAATACTCCGTTCTATGGAGATACAGTTGTCAAGGGAATGTTCCTCTCCATATGATGAAAATGGTGATATTTGTCAGAAAATTAAGACATGTCGTATTTCACAACATTAATTTGCATTGCTTGTGAAACTATTCTTGTCTTGTATACACTATAGCGATTGCCCCTTTCATGGATGTTGATTAAACAAAAGCAAATATATTTTTCTAAGAAAGCATTCCAAATCCATCTCAAAGAATTGAGATATCGTTTCTTGAGGAGAGAAATCAGACTAGAAGTTGCAGCTAGTCTCTTCCTTGTCAGTAAATCCTGTATGAGGAAAGTCATCAAATAGGCTAAAAGTATAAAATCCATCTTGAAGCTGTTCTTCTACTGTTGAAAGCCCATGGAATCATAGAATAATTTAGATTGGAAGGGAACTTCAGAGGCCATCTAATCCCAACATCCTTTTTAAATCAGGGGTAGCTACACAGATCAGGTTGCTCAGTGGCTTGTCCAGTTGAGTTTTGAAAGTCTCCAAGATGCCACAACCTCTCTGAGCAGCGTGTTCCTGTGCTTAACTTCCCTCATATTCATTATTTTATTCTAAATAGCCAGTTGGAATTTAGCTTTCTGCAACATTTGACTGTTGCATCTTGTTCTTTCACTCTACTCTGAGAAAGGTCTGGTTCTGTCTCTGTAATCATCCATTAAGTTGGAGAAGATGCAATTAAGTTGTCTGTTAGTCCTCTCTTCTGCAGGCTATGCTAAACCAGCTCCCTCAGCTTTTCCTCATGTGTCATGTGCTCCAGCCTTTACTGCCTCAAAGGCAGACTGCTGATTCGTACCTAACTTACTGTTCAACAGGACAGAGCTGCTCCCTTGCCAGTCAGTCCACAGCCTGTACCATGGGGTACATGGGGTGATTCTGTCCTGGAAGCCGGACTCTTATCAGGTTCTTATCAGCCCATTCCTCTAGCTTATCAAAACCCCTAAAACTGCTCCCTCTATTTGCTGTCATGTGTGAGCTTGCACTTTGACACTTCATAGAAGTCTTTTATGAAGATGTTCAACAGTTTTGGACCTGGTTCTTGATGGAACTCATAGCTGACTGACAGATTTCTAAATGTTGACTGCTACTCTCTTTAAAGGCCAGCACTCCAGGAAGCTTTTTATGTGCCTTGTATATTGACAATCCAATCCTTTTTTCTCTCTTTTTTTTTTTTTTATTCTTCTATTTGAGTGTAAGGATGCTGCATCATCTTCTTCAGTATGCTCCAGTTAAGGTGTAAAATAGGATTAGGTGTACTTTCCTATACTGCCTCATGGGAAAGGACAAGCTCATTTTATACCTTTCTTTTGAAATGTTTTAAGAATCAATTCTCATTGTGAAAATGAATTGTAGATACACCTGAACGCTCCGGATTCTCTTGCTATATGTATCTTCAGGCAATTTTGGCTACTTGTGTTTTCAAAATGTGATTTAAAAATCTTTCCATGTATTTAAAAAAAGAAAGTGTTGGTTGATGGAATAGAAGGTTGAGCTGCATTTGAAAAGACTTGTGTAAAATATCTAAGAGTCAGAGTTGGAGAAAGTGAGGGACAGGCAGGAAACTCAAGGAAAAGTCTTGGTAATGTTGAAGCAAAACAAGTCAGTGTGACAGAGTCATGTCCGTTTGGGTGATTGGAAATAGCAGGAGAAAGAATTGTTGTGTAGTGTAATAAATCACACCATCATAAACGTAGTAGAAAGTTTCAGCAGTGACAGTTGGAAAGAATGAAGGTGTCAAAGGGAATGCCTTCTTCGTATGTATCAAACCGGTGCATTACTGTCTAGACAAATGGTCTGTGCGGTGGGTGAGGAACTGTCTGCCAGGCTGCAACCAGAGGGTGGTGGGATGTAGCTTCTTTTCAAACTGGCAACCTGTCACAAGTGGAGTCCCCCAGGGATTGATATTGGGCCCAGTGCTGTTTAATATCTTCCTAAGTGATCTGGGTGATGGGATCAAGTGTACCCTGATGAAGTTTGCTGACGATACCAAACTGGGTGGGGAAGCGGACACCTCCAAAGGAAGAGCCACCCTGCAGGAAGACCTGGCTGGGCTGGAAGAGTGGGCTGACAAGAACCTTATGAAGTTCCAACAAGGGCAACTGTAAGGTCTTGCACCTGGGAAAACATCATCCAGGAGTGCAGTACAGGCTGGGATCTACCTGGCTGGGGAGCAGCTCTGCGGAAAGGGACCTGGGTGTCCCGCTGGACAACAGGCTCAACATGAGTGAACAGGGTGCTGCAGCGGCAAAGAAAGCCAACGGGGTGCTGGGTTGCCTCAACAAGGGCATCGCCAGAAGAGATAAAGAAGTCATTATCCCACTTGACTCTGCAGTTGTCAGGCCACACCTGGAACACTGTGTTCAGTTTTGGTTCCCGCTGTACAGAAAAGCTGTGGCCAGGCTGGAGAGGGTCCAGAGGAGGGCCACAAAGATGATCAAGGGACTGGGAAGCCGTGTGAGGAAAGGCTGAGAGAACTGGGTCTGTTCAGCCTTGAGAAGAGGCGGCTTAGGGGAGACCTCATCACCATGTTCCAGTATTGAAAGGGTGGCTACAAAGAAGATGGAGACTCCCTTTTTACAAGGAGTCACATGGAAAAGACGAAAGGTAATGGGTACAGGTGACTCCTGGGGAGATTCTGATTGGACAGAAGAGGAAACTTTTTCACAATGAGAACAATCAGCCAATGGAATGATCTCCCCAAGGAAGTGGTGGATTCCCCAACATTGGACACTTTTAAGATTCGGCTGGACAGGGTGCTGGGCCATCTTGTCTAGACTGTGCTTTCACCAAGAAGTGTTGGGCCAGATGATCCTTGAGGTCCCTTCCAGCCTGGGATTCCATGATTCTATGACCTATACATCCGTAATGCTTTGTGGCCTTGAATGCAGGCAGGAATTCAGACTAGGACTTAGCTTTTGGTAGGTTGTTTGCAGCCTTCTGTTAAATGTAAGTAAATGTATATAACCTTCCTACTTTGCAGGGCGTTATGATGTTTCGTTAGTCTGTTTCATACTTCAGGCACTGACACAAAATGAACATGTCATTTTCAAATGTGTGTGTAGCAGTAGCAAGAACACAGGCTTTTACTGGAATACGTGAAGAGGACCAAAGGTAAATGTCTCTCTGTAATGGGAGTAAAGAGATGGTACTTTCTTGCGAAGGTAGTAAAGGAATTCTCTTTTGCTTACTTAGTATTCTCTTTTCCCCGTGCTCTCTGAAAAAAAATTATTTTACATTATCTTTCTTACTTTTGAGGATACCCTTCTTTTGGAACGAGTTTGGTTTTTAAATGAAATCTGAATTTGACTCTGTACTGAACCTCCAAAAAAGAGAGGTGGCTGGAGATTTCATTTTGTATGATTGCAGAAGCAAATGATCTGAGTCCAGTGGCCTGGTCAGATAATTAAGCTACAACAGAGAAAGCTTGCAGAGTCAGTCAGTTGTGATTATCAGTCCAGTGTGGTTGGATGTCTGATTCCTTCTCAAAAACTTGGAAGTGGATACTCTTATTATCATTAATTGGGGAGTGCCAGCAACAAATCGAGAAGAATTACACTGCCACTTTAAAGAAATCCAATATATTTAAGTTGGAATATAAGTTTAATGATGAATGAATAGCTGTTGATCTGCTGTTCTGCCCACCCCTTAGAATCTGAACATTTGTAAGAAAAATTCCCATGTTATATGTCTGCCCTGTTTCTGAATTCTTGCGTCTGTAGGCAGTCCACAACAGAGTGGCAATACCCCTGTATTTTTGGGGACTGTCTATATCTTGTCATGTTTTTTTTTTTTTTTCTTTATTGTGTCATTTAATTACAAGTTTAATCATTGTAAGACTACCTCCAGAGCATCTGGGAAAGTTCCTTTAATGGTGAAGTTGCTTAAAGTGCCTCACAGAACTAAACCTTGGAAGCGTTTCTGAAATATTTCCTCTGCTAAGCAAGAGGGATGTCATGAAATGAAGCAAAAAAGGAAACAATATTTCATTTGTATGGAAGGATAAAGTACATTTAATCTAAAACAGGCTACTTCAGTATTGATGGTTTACTTGCGGAGTTCAGCAATTTTAAAATAGAAATCTTATTGGTATTAACTCTACCACATGTAGGACAAATTAATCACATAGAAATGCACACATTACTGTATATCATAGCTATCAAAAAGCCAAAGCACTGGAAGTTTAGAGGGGTTCGTAACTTTGAAGACAGCCTTTTTAATTTTAAAACAAAAATGTTCATCTTCTAGCAACTTACATAGTAGCATTTCTAATGTTTTTTAAACAGCTATTAATGCAGTCAAGCTGTGTTTTTTCTTCTTCTGTGTGTAATCATCTGCTCAGTGGTGCACTCTATGACTAGTAGCAGGAGACAGAGGAGTGGCCTGCTGTGATTGATGGGGCGAGGCCCAGCAAACTGAAAGCGTCCCATCTGGATTAGGTTTTGGGAGCAGTCAGATGTTGAGAGGGAGGTCAGCCTTGCATTAGCTCCCCCTCCTTCAACACCCCTATCATCCACACTCATGCACACATTACATTGCTCACACGCCCTCGTCCATAATTGATGCTTGCTTTGGGCAGATGCTGTATGGCCTGGGACTAGAGCAGCTGCTAAATTTATGGAGAATAAAGGGAGCAGGATGGTACAGCAGGTATTTTCACTTTTATTTTCACTTGAAACTCTTGATTTTAGTCAAGCCAGGGCATTTCTTGTAACAAGCTGCACCCCTGCATGCAAGACTTCTAGTACGTGTTTTGTCGCTTAAGTCTGAAGGAGGGCAAACTATGGCAGTGATTATGTATCTCTGCTGTGCTTGATATATCTAACTGAGCCGTTCTTACAAACAGCAGGTTTACAGAGTAATGTTGGATTTTTCTTCTTTGTTTCTGTGCCCTAAGGATATGATGCAGTTTGGCTCATTTAACTACAGTATGAGAGGCTTTCTCTAAATGTGAAATATCTCTCACCAAAGAAACAAAATGCACCAAACAGAAAATAGAGTGAAAGAAAAAATAAACTCTTAGACTTTAAAATGCAGGCAAGCAGAAAGGTTTTCACTGAATGCATTTTTACGCTGCAAATGTGTTTTTAAAAAGGAACAGTGCATAAGCAATGTTTTCTGTGCTCTGTCTTTTGTGTACAAACATAACAAGCTTGCTTTATTATGTTTTGACACTTTTCATGCATTTCTTAATAATGAATCCTTTCAGAGCAGAAGATGCTGAAAAGGCATGTTGAGATCTGAGATCCTAGGAGCATTTTAAATTCTAAGCTTTTCTTCAAATGGAGTAATATATATGGAATAGGAGCAACTTCTCTTACCTACACCATCAGAATGCTTTCTTTTTTTGTTCTTTAGAGTTCAACAGTTAACCAGAAAGCAATAAATTTGATTTTATACACTGCCACGTAAAGCATATTTTTCAGTTGAAATGTGGTTTTCATTAAAACTCAGGCCAGAACATTTAGCAGAGCCTGACTGTCTGCCATCCTTTGTTCTTCTTTCTGTTGCCAACAACCACTTTATTAAAAACCATGCACAACGTGAGCATTAAGGGGTCATTTAATCTTAAAGATACTTGGAACTGAGTCTGAAGGGGCAACTTCTGTTTAGCTTCTCATGCCTAGATTGTATTAAGCGATGTCTGTGTACTGTCATCCACAGTTTTGAGATTACTCTAATACCTGAGTTCATAGGCTAATTTAGGATCAATATTTCCATTTCATATTTTCAATTTAATGCATTACATCTATTATTTCCTTTATTCATTTTAGTTCACTGTATTTTAAAGAGCACAATAAAGGGATATTTTAGGTGTTTAAATAATTTTTGGTTCTTTAAAATCTATTCAAATGTATCTGACTGTTGTGTAGTCTGGGGTTTCCATCAACCACATGTTTATACAAATGTGTGTTAGTTGACACTACATCGTTCTTGATGTAAATTCATATTCTAAACAATAAGCTATTGGCCTGATACCCACGTAAGTAGTAAAGAACGTATTTATACATACCTGTTTTTATACTACATTGTAATACTGTGTCTATTGAACTAATTGTGAATCACGAATTCACACTAATTTTAAAGGCTAGAAAAGGCTACACCAGACAATGATTTTAAGAGATGAACAGCTCAGATTTATTGTCGCTATCCTTTTAAATTTATGGCCTACAGTGGAGTGTGCAAGTATAATTTCTTAATGTTGTTCCCCCCCCCCCCCCCCCAATTTAATGAAAACGTAATGCCTGGACTGATAATCTTGCACGCCAGTTTTCTATACTAAGCATGGTGGGGTTTTGTTTGTTTGTTTGTTTAACGGCAAGGCTGTAAACCCCTGAATATGTAGAAGTTACATTAAAAAAAAAAAAAGAAAAAAGGACAAACAAACAAGCCCCTGACCCTTCATTGTTTACTTATTAATGGGGTCTCAGTTATAAAGAAGTGATCCAGACCTCTGCTTAACAAGTCTAGTGAAAGAGGTAGAAGAGTCTCAGCAACGTGAAGGTGCTGGAATTGCCAGTGCAGTTTGCCATTTTATGATAAATCTAAAAAGTGAATCATTTGGAGTTGCTGGTAAAAATAATATAAAAGTTCAACCCTCTTAATTAAATATTAGCTGTAGTTAGCACTAAGTGTGAATGCTTTGAATATTAATTAGGGTCTCATGGAACTGCTGTCAATGTTAATGAGAAGCAGTGGGGGTCTCAGCAACATCTGGTTTAGGACCTGAGGTAGTATAAAAACCTTTAGATCAAATGCACCTGGACATTAGCCCTTGGTCCCTTTGTTGCCATTACTGTTCTTTTTTAACAGCTGCTGACTCTAATGCCATGTTTAGCATCTGACATCAAGGAATAGTTTAAGGAGCAGCAGTAACCAGCTACTGTGTTTCAAAGCCGGCCCAGTGAAAATGCTTATACAGGCAGAAGTTCGATTTGCTGTTGTTCATTCTTACCACTTGCTGAAGTCCTTCCTGAAACAGTTGATTAAAAAATTTAAGGTCACCTGCATCCCCCACAAGTTTTAAAAATACTTCTTTAACACTTAATCAATGTCTCTGGTATAATCCAGTCATTGCTGGTTTTTACTTCATCTGGACTCTTTTTTTTTAATAATGAAAATATTAGGTGAAAGAAATAAGAAAGGGACCTTGCCATTTTAATGTGAGTATACAAAGATACATTTACAAGAGTTTTTAACCTCCACTGAAATTTAAACAGTGCAAGTTTCAGTGCAGCATTAACCTTGGAGTGACTGTAGATATATGCAAATGAAACTTACTGACCTAACCCTGTGAAGTAGGTAAATGTCACTGTTTTCATTTTAAAAATGGCGAAATGAAGCAACATAAACTTACTGGCTCAAGGCCATACACTAAAATAGTAGCAAAGATGGGATTAAAATTAAGGAGGCTTCGCTTGCTGATATAAAGTTTTAATTTTTTAGGACACACTGAATGCCTTTTACAAAGGAAAATTTAATTTTCCCTTCTCAGCCTGCCATGTACCAGCGCTTATTCCTGTGCTGTGATTTTGCAAGTTCTTAAAAACATCTGAGTTTAGGACCACTTCAGGTCAGAGAACTTTCAACTCTGAATTAGTTGAAATTGGCTGGAAATGTCCTGAAGTACGAAGTGCTTTTATTCATCCAGCCTATTTGGAAATGAGGAAATCAAGGACTGATGAGTACAAATAAGCAAAATCCCTACAATAGTCCTGTGCAGGTACCTGTACATGCTTTGGTGGGAGAATGACAGAGTATTTTAAAAACTAATTAAAGTTTTACTGAAATATTCATTTTTACATTACTTGATACTTAGAAGGATAATTTTACCTCGTAAATCAGCTCATCTGAGTTTGGGATAGTCACTGTATTAATGGCTTCTGATGCTGTGTCATCAGCACCATCATGGTTTGGACATCTTTTATATAGGTTCTGAAAGATGGTTCTGTACGTTTCCCCCCCTAGAATTATTACTATTTGGTATGAGCAGAGCATTTAGTCAGAAGTCTCTAACTGATAAATTAACATGCTTGACTATCCTTTATTATAGCAATTATAAAGTTGGATCTAGCTATAAAGAGATGAGGGCATTTGTTTTTAATTGTATAGGCTTATTGTAATATGGAAATGAAATACTATTGTCTTCAAATGTAAAGCCTTTAAAGTTCTAAAATCTGTTTCTTTTGACAGCCTATAACAGAATTTTTCTTTTATGTTAACTTGAGATTTTGAAATGATGCATTTTTAGATTCAAGTGTTTAATATTTTGATTGGGTCTTTTTTTTTTTTTCTTTTGCATTTGTGGCATGCAGTTGCTCAGTATAGTGCACCTCAAAGTATTTCTGAATATCTCATAGAGCATTATTTCATATAAATATTTTCAATATATGGTTATGTTAACAGTATGCACCCAAATCCTGCTCTGTCTGTAGGTTGCATATATTGTGTTCTGCAAGTGGTAAGTCAGAACGGGTCACAGAGCACGGGCTAACCTTATCAGAGCTCTGTGTTTGAAGCTGCACTCTAGCCTTTGGAATAAACTGAGCTTTGTCCCTCTTCGTTGTCTTGAGTTGAGGCATTAGTTCAGGTAGATTTCACTGACCTTTCCCAGTTAAAGAACAGTCTACAGTTATCCAGAGAACAGCAGATTTGTTTGTCCAATTATAATAAGATGTAATAAGGCTAGCAAAATGGATTTCATTCAGATAAGAAATTTTCTCCTCAAGAAACAACGATTGTGGCCTTTTCAGGCCACCAATCTCAGCAGAATCCTATCATCACTTTCTGTGTTACATGTGCAGGATCATCGCTTATTTTATCTCATGCCACATTTCTTTTTCCTTTTCTTTTTCCTTTGATTTTACAGGGTAATCAGGAAGCTACAGCACCTCCTGACACAATGGCACAGCCTTATGCCTCAGCCCAGTTTGCTCCACCTCAGAATGGTATCCCTGCAGAATACACAGCCCCGCATCCTCATCCAGCTCCAGACTACACAGGCCAAACCACTGTTCCAGAGCACACGTTAAACATGTACCCTCCTGCTCAGACACACTCTGAACAGAGTGCAGCTGACACAAATGCACAAACTGTCTCCGGCACAGCCACAGTAAGTCAAGGTTACAGCTATTTCTAAAGCAGTGTGTTTCAAGTTACATGTGTATTTGTTGATAACATTTATTCTTACATTACATTTAATAATTTTGCACTTCATTTGTGTTAGAATTCCTCACCATTTCAAGATTGAAAGTCGGTCAGAGTTTATTGTTGAACTTGGAAACTATAATTTTGCTACTTTTGGAGCCTCTTAGTAAGTGTGGGAGCTTTGTAGAATCTGTAGTTCCCTTTTTTACAGTATTAGACAGACAAAATAATTAATAGCAAGCACATGAATCATATAATAAAGTTTGACTAAGTCCAATAAGGGAAAACATTGGAAAAGAGTGTTTGTAAGCATTCATTTGTGAAAAAAACAAACAAACAAACCAAAACCAAACAAACAAAAAAACCCACACAAACCCAAACCAGACTCATGTTGTTATTTTTAATGACCTCTGTATTTTTGACACTTAGGAGTAGTTCTCGATAGAAGTGATAATTGAATGATAGTGTACTGAAATTACTTGCAGAACGGTGTGAATGAGTATTGTGAAGAGTATGTCTGTAATACTGTATTTTCTAGAGAGCTTGTTTGTGCAGCCATTACCAAAGTTGTGTGTGGATCTGTGCTCGACAGAGCAGAAATGATAGACTTTCCTTCTATTTGATTTATATATGAAGTTCTGAAGTGTCATGAATTATGCAAGAGACTGCTTGGATGGACCTACATTGTAATTTTAGTCACAGACTTCACACACCGATAGTTTAGTGCTTCTGTCTTAATTCTAGATTGGGACCCAATATATCCCATGACAACAGCTGACCAATGTCTGAGCCATCAACCACCTGCAATACATGCGTAGGATCTAGTATAGAACAGACAGCACACTGCAGTTTGAGCATGCACTTGAAACATCTCTACTAGTTGTCCTCATCCTTGCCACAACCGTGCTCCATACCTCATCTTACCCCCCCTTACTCCCCTGGCGTATATCCAGCCTAGAAAGCTGCATGCATTCTGACTATTTATGTTTATCGCCGTGTCACTGATTTATTTGTATGGGTATGAACAGGAGAGAAAAGCAACATCAAAAGCACAAAGGAATATTCCTTGCTATTATCACGGAGATATCCTTATGAATTAGTTACACAGTTTTGTGGTTTATAAAGTAAAATGTTTCAGTCCTTTTATTTTTCAGTGGTTAACATTTTATTGCCCTGATTGGCCCTTTGCTCTAATAGTGTGAGAAAGTTTAAGTTGAAAAGCATCCTCATAGTACAAATCCCATAGTAATTTTTGCAGCTTTACAGTGTCTCCTCTTACTCATCTCTTTGCTAAGTTAACATCCTAGTTCCTTCCAGCTTTTTAAATTTCTTTCCGTAATAATTTTTGATTGTTGTCAAACTCTTGTCATATGCCACTCTTATTTCTTTAGAACAAGAACCCTAAGCTGAATAGTCCAGAAGAGATTGGATATTTACTGAAAATATAGGGTTTCCTACTGTCCTTATCTCATTCTTTTTATATTCGACCATTTTGCTTGCTCTTTTTGACCACTGCTGCACACTGAACAGTCCACTGTGATGCCCAGCTCAGCCTTTTCGTATTTTGTACGTCTTGGTCTGTTTGCCATTCAGTTCTGAAGTAAAAGACTGTCAGTGCTAAAATCAATGGTAAACACCTGATAATGTGAGTGGGACAGGAACTCATCCCTCATCATTTATTGCTTTCAATTTATTGTGTTTCCTCACCCCTTTTTGATTTTTCAGTTTGAAGAAGTGTTAGTCTCTTTATCAGAAAAGTCAGGTATGCGTTTTTCCATTTTCCATGGCAAAGGCTGATGAAAAGAAATAATTTGGATTGTCTGCAATGCCCTTATCTTCTTCGAGTGCTCTATTCAATCCCAGCTCTAGCAAATCCAATGATTCCCTTGAACGTTTCCTTCTTCTGATATACTAATAGGCTTTATTGTTATTTGTTTTTGTATCCTTTGCTCTCTGCTCTTCTTATTTCCTTTTTGCCTTCCTAATATCCAACTTATATTTTACCTGTCATACACTTTCTCCCTTCTGGTTCCACTTGGAGTGAATTTCCATTCTCTGAAGGATAACGCTTCAATTCCACTAACCTTTTGTATCTGGTGAATGTAGTGTAGTTATTTGTTCTTTTTATTATGGATCCTTTTCTTGCCTTCCTGTTTCCTTTCTTACAGAGGAATGTGCATAACTTTTTGAAGTAGCTCCCATGCTGTTTATAAAGAATTAGATTTCCTTACTTTTGACTTTAGGGTATTTTTGAGAAAGTTTTGTTTTGTTTTGTTTTTTTAAAAAGATATTTTTTCTAAATTGGAATGTTATATTGAAAGTTGTGGATACTATCCCTCCCTGGCGAACAATGCATTGAAAATACAAGTTTGCAAGTGTGTCTTTACGGCTCTACATTGTTCAAAGTAGCCTTGACATTTAACATATTACTCACCAGTTAGTATTACAAATTTACAGTCAGATATTGTTTGCACTATTCAATTATGGGTACCTAGATCTAAAAATCTGTTATGCTGTGTCTTATCTTCGCACTTAATACACTGTAGAGACATTATAAACAGGTATATGCAGATGGATCCCAGACAGATTTGACATGAGCTTTGTAATATTATGAGGGTCCAGCTGTGTACATCTCTCTGTAGGTTTAATAATATAAGTTTTTATTATGAAATACAGCTTCAATAGCACTGTGTCAACACTGTAACTCCATGTGTTCTTTATTGTTGAAGGAAAAAAAATATGTTTCTTTCCAGTTTCTGCTAGCTTTCTGAATAGCTGGTTTCCAGTCTTAAAGACTTTAAAGTGGAATTGATGTGGGGACATAGCAGCATTTATTTGGTAGGTTCCCATATAGAGAGGAATAATCAATTGATTAATCATCCACAAAAGGATACTGTTGTGATTAATGTAGATTTGACAAGCTCATGGAGGCAAGATCAGTTTTTGAATTTTCTTATTCACATGCATATTTATGTACATGTGAACCTGGATATACCACTAAAAAGGATCGAAAAATTTTGAAATATGAAGCTAATAAGCTGCAGGGCAATTACCTAATTTGTAGAACTGCTACCAGAAGTCACTTAACCTCATCCATGAAGGACTTAATCCACACTGAGGCTAGACACATACATGGACTTTCTCTGTGTGTCCCAGTTTCTTTCTCTTTGTCTGAAAGAATCATACACTGAAGTTAGACCTCACATTGGATCTAGTGCAACTTAAACCCCAATAAAGATATAAGTAATAAAGATAAAAATAAAAAGGTTCCACGCAACTTCTCTTGAATCTTTTCCTGCAACACACAGTGTGATCCTGTCCCAGCTGGAACCACTGTCAGTATCCCCATTTGCTGCAAATTGAACAAAATTCCAATCATCAGTTTTATTATAGGTTTGCAATTCTGTGCAAAGGAGAGTGCTGTTAATATACAAAGTCTATAGACTTGATTTCCTTATGAGTAGAATCTGTAGGCTCTAGCAGGGGTTTCCTATGTTGTCTTTGGTCATTCAGAGCTTTTCAAAGTGGGCGTGAAGACCTACCGAGTCAAAATGACAGTGCTTGAAACCAACGTCAAGTTGGTGTGGGACATTAATGAATACAGCCTTACAGAATATATAGTGTTTTCTATATGCTATGAAAGCAGACAGATCTGATCAGAGGAGAATGTATGCTTTTCTTTGATTAAAACAAAAGTATTTTGTTGACAACTTAATAGGAGGGGATCCTTTTTTTCCTCTTGGATTCTACTTTTTATAACAAAACATTGCACGAACCCTTTCATACCTTGAGCTTCCTGAAAGAGCACACATAATACCTGAATATAACGCTCTGGGTATCGTTTGTCATTTGTAGCACTGACTTTCTGTGGACTTCCAGCTGGCTTGGGCATCTACTCTTTCAAAAAACACGCCATTTGCTTTACGCTTCTCTCTCAGTTTATTTCCAAAGTTCTTCTCAGTTAAGAAAAAACATTTTCTTGCTTGCTTTTGCTCAAATTGACTAACAAGCACTTTGAAAAGTGAAATTAAGGAGTATGGAATGTTCTGATGTTGTTAAGATTTTACTTTTCTGCATGTTATGTTTACCTAATTCAGACATAATTTAATGGACATTCATTTAACAGTGAAGATGTAGGATTAGAAATGCTCTTGTACTTACAAAAAGTGTATTTCCTAGTGAAAATTTTTAGTTATTATTTTGATAGAATAGTGTAAAACAGTATTCTGTTAGGGTAAGTTTTGGACAAAAGATGTGTTTAGATTGTATTTGATTGCTAACTTTGTATTTGGATGCTATGAAACAGGAGAAAATGTACAAGATGAAGGAGAAGTAAATAAAGACAGGATGATTTAGCTGAAATAATATAAAATCATCTGTAGGTAATAAAATACTGTCAAAAGTTACTTTGAGTCTTCTCTGAATAATATGGTTTTCATCTTTTTGGATCAATATGTTTGTTTAACTTTAATCAAGGAAGTAGTCCATCTGAGTATATGCATAATCAATACTCATCCAGTACTGGGTTATTTAAGTGCTGGTAGACTTTTGGAGTTGCATAGCATCAAACATGCTTTTAGCCATTAAGAAAAATAATAAATTGCTTCTTTCAAGAAGGATGGATCAATGATAAGTGTGTTACAAAGTTATGATAAAAGTAATGTCTGATGATTTTGCAGAGCGGTTTTGAGTGTTATGTTATATAGTTACATATTCTAAAGTATTTTTCAGTAAGACATTTGGTCATTTTGTGAAATATGAAATCACCTTTTACCTGTGTACATATATATATGCAAACATTGTACATACATAGTTCTGGGAGTAAAACTTGTTCAATTTTTGCCTGTGGTTTTTCATGCACAATTTCTGTGGATGTCAGTGGGAGGTAAGTATGTAAATACAAAGGGCATCAACTGGGCATGTGTAAGAAAACAGGTAATAAATATTCTATCTCTAGTGTTTCCTATTCTAAGTGTGTTATACTAATAATGGAAGTCAATATCATGATATGGTAAAAACTCAGTTTGTAATAATGCTCAGTGTTTTATGTATGTGTGTGTATATAAAATAATATTCAGCTCTGAACTTAATACTACTTTTGCATTAGAGAAAACTTGAGGTCATTGTGCAGTCTTTCTGCCTTGGACTGTGAATTCACCAGGTTTGACAAGCTGAAAAGCCTTGATAAGTTTTGTGCTTGGATAGGAGTCGTCAAGGGAAAATGCAGTTGGAGGAGCGTTGGTGATTCAGTGCATAGTGCTTTTCTGCCGAAGGTGGTTCTGAATCAATACCCAGCATGGCATTAGGGGATGCAGCACTGCTGGAGACCTGTAGAAGACATGTAGTGCAGAGGTGTGGGTTGTCTCTGGTCGTTGAAGATGATGAGGTGTTTTTCGCATAACTTCACTGTTACGACTAAATTTCAGCTTGGTTACTACCGGAATTCCTCCTGTGGCATCCACTGAACTTGATACTCTTTTGTGTGAAAATAATTGATATATTAGATACTAGATGTCTGTTATAGTTGCCCTGCTTTACCTTAAAATTTGGTATATTCTTTGAACTCTAATGTTTTGTAAGTTTGATGATTTCTTTTCTTGGTGTTCATTATGTCCAGGTTTGTGCATTCTTCAGTCATGTTGCAGAAGGCTTAGTGATACTCTGTACTGAAAAAATATTTACCGTGTTGAACTTAGTTGTTAGGGGGAAGAGAAAGATATACAACCTTGGATTTTTCTTTTTTTTTTCTTTTCTTTTTTTTTTTTTTGGTGCTGATTTCTCTATTGCATTTTTTAATTTGGGTAAGAAAACTGACAGTAGCAAGCATTTATAGTGAAGCGTTTTAATGCATGGTCTAAGCCTGCAGGTGGGTAGAATGTTACTACAGTTCTCTGCAGCATATTACTATTTCTTATTAGCTCTTTTTCCTGCTCTGTTCTTTATGTAAGTTATTGGTATAAGTGATGGGTTTTTTTCTTTCTTTTCTTTTCTCCCTAATGCTTAGTTCTTATCCTCCTTCTCTCCTACTATTTTATTCCTGGTCTGTCCATCCCCTTGAGGGTATGGGATATGTTAGCTGTTTCAAGAAATTCTCTTCCATATTAATCAGTGGGCTGTATCCTACTTGGTTTACATGTGTCCGTCAGTTGTTCTTACAACAGCGTGTCGTTGAAGTAGAGATGTTTAAAAGACAGTTCTTTGTAATTTGCTGGTTCATCACGTAACTGTGGTTGTGCTTGTTAGCCTTGAGGTAAACTTCCTTGAAATCCAACATACCAAGTATATGCGTAGTGAGTGGGACACTTCTCAGTGCTGCTGAGCACAGCTGGTGTTCTTGTCTCTGAATATTCTGCTTTTGCCTAGTACGTTTTCACAGTGCACCTGGAACGTGGATCCTGGAACTGCCTCTTGTGGCTTGGGAAGAAAAAGTGACTGGCTCGCCTCTGTGTGTAGCTCTGTGTGGAGAGCATGCAGTGCAGGATTGCAGTGCGGATAACCACGTCAATCATTTCTTTAAATAGTGACACTCAGAGGACTGTGCTCCCCCTTTTCACCTGTCTTGCAAGTCAGATTTCCCCATGGATATTTTTTATTCCCAACTGCTATCAATGACCCAGTTTTTGTTCTATTTCAATCCCATATTTTCGTCTATAGATGTTAGGCACCAGTATGCTAGATATTTGATGATACTTTAACAATAGTTACAGCACTGTTTATTCATCTAAATCATACCCTGCTGGCATAGGCTGTTGTATCAGCATGGTATGCTATTTCGTTTATATTACCTATTGTATTTGGTCCCAACTGCTACTTGAGGAAAATTTTTCAAGGAGCATTTTTTCAAGACCCTGAGTGCTTCAGGAGCTGCAGAAGCATGCAACCTGGTCCAGGTCCTACTCTATAGTGAAGAGATCAAAACTGACATCCCAAATAGATAACATAATACTGTGCTAGTTTGGTGAGGCACGGTAATGACTTGTGATCATAGACATTATTACTTCTGAGAGGCTTCCTTGCTGAGAGCCCTGTATGTAAACTTGGTAACTATGCCCCATGTGTATTTCTTTGCCTGTGCTAAGGAATAGCAGGAACATACTGCTCACTTTAGCAGCTGTATGTGTCGATGCATGCTCTAAAATAGATTCTTCTCAAGGATACACAGAACCTTAAACCAACTGTTTTCTGTGATACTGTTTATAAAGTGCCTGTTCGTATACTTAGTTGTTTTCCTCGATAAGAAGATAACCACCTTTTTTTTTTTTTTTTTTTTTTTTCCTGTGTTGCTGAGTTAACTTAGCCTTTGCTCCCATACAGGGCTTGTCATTCTGTGAGTGGGTGTCCAATGTGAGGAGAGCAGCTGCTACGCTGCCAGCTAATTGTGCCACTGCATGCATATCAGCATGTCTGGTGTTCTTCTGAAATCTCAGTAACTGATCCTTGTGATTTAGGTATCACCTCAGCTTCTTTTTCCTTTTGATTTGCAAAGGTGATATTGAATGATAAAAATGATTATTCTGGGTTTTTTTGAGATACTGTGGTTTTAACTTCCTCTCATGATTTTTGAGTGCCTGAAATTGGTGAAGTAATAAGGCTGAAGCTCCTTCCCCAAAACAAAAACCCCACCCAGGGATAAAGAGAGCAATTACGCTCTGTCATCTCTAGTCATGTTTGTTCAAATAAAGTAGCTGAATGCCATTGAATACCCCTCTGAATGTTCATTGTGTCGCAGACTGACAGTTCTTAGATCCCTTGAACAGGTAGTTCCAGCCAACTCTAAAGCAGATTTAAAGCACAAAACATTGCAGAAGTCTTTTCAATCACACTGTACATCAGAGATATAGTCATATTACTCCAACTTGAAATGTTTCTTCTAAAAAACATTACAAATTAACTTCTGATCTGCCAAGTTTAATTGACCAATTGATCAATTTAAAATTTTCTTCCTGCTTGGCCCCGAAAGAGTTAACTATATTGCTTTTTTGATTGTCTCTTGGGCTCTTCATTTCTCCATACCAATCCTTTTACATGTTACATTACTGACTTTTTCTTCTTTCTATGTAGTCTAAGTAGCCGTGGCATCCAAATGCTTTGGCTGTACTTCAGGTTCTGATGTATTGAGAAAAACCTTTGTTGCACATTTTGCTGAATAAACTGAGCATAAATTTCAGAGGGGATCTTGGTATGATGAAATAGCTAATTACGACTTTGACCTTCTGCATCTTTGCTTCACATTGTAACATGGTAATTAAAATTGATCCTTATGGGGGGGATTTTTTGTGGTGAAAATTAGCTCTCATTTTCACTAAATTCAGGAGTGGCTGTGCTAGGTTAGGTAAGACTAATGATGTTTTCCATTCTCTTTTAATTGGCATGCAAATGATAGTTAATGGTTTGCAACTTTATCAGAAGTTGTCCATTCCTCCCTGCACCAAGTCTTTGTAATTTCAGTATAAACTTATATGTTGCTGGGAATGCTTTCTGCAATGGCATGAGGAGAATATGTTTGTAACTTCTTGGTGAACCAGCAACGTCCCTAGGTCCTTGCTTGCAAGAAACTGGCTCTCCATTAGAGAGGCCAGAATGGTCAGGTAGCACAGGTAGATGGAAAACTAGCAAGGTTTGCAGTTAAAAGCTATTGAAGATCATTCAGATAGACTTCCTTTCTTCTTAAATCATAAGGCTGAATTCCTGTTAATGTGACAGTCTTTGCCCAGGGTTACACAAGTGCTAAACTTACTCTCCTGCATGATTACACATGGGTCTCAGTTAAGGGTGGCTTAGTGGCTTATTACCCCCCAGCCCAACCCTGAAAATATTTTTTCCAAATCCTGTTTATACTCTCAAGTTTCCATTCCTCTCCCACACATCTGTCTCTTGAGCTTTCCCACACACCCACCTACCTACCCACAGAATTACTTTAATTAAATGTTACTCATGTGTGGGCTTACTTACCACTTCTCCCTGCTTAATCTGTTCCATTTCTAGGGTCAGTATGAAAGAGTGACTACATTCAAACCTGCAACTTTTCTGTCCATCAATACTAGAAAGACAGTAGAGAGGCATGTCGATCTGTCTTGGCTTAACCTGCAAGTAGGTGAATCCATCTGTAAGTCTGAAGCTGCTTTATGGTCTACCAATGATGTGACAGGGTGAAATAAACATCTCGGGCAGAAGTAGACAGAGGACAATTTTCTTATTAACTAGATATGCGTTCAGGAAATGGTTAGAAGTTCTTCCTTTCAGACTTCACCAGAAAAGGAATTAGACTGAGAGAACAGTCAAGCACGCACATCATGCTATACTTGGTCTTTCTGTGATATGCAGAAAAATTTGGGTGGTCATTTTAAACTGCACAGATCTAGACATTAAATGGCCAATAATTTATTAATTAATTGTAGAAATACGTAGAAATTCCAGATGAAAGGATAAGAGAGGAACTTGGGTTTGTTCTGTCTTGAATTAATCCTACATATATATGGCAATTTTTTTACAAAAGTGTGGCGTGGAAATAGTAATCTACTACTGTCAAGATACTTGCTGCAATTCGGGTAAGAGCAGAATCATGGGTTGTTGTCTGTCCTGGTTTTGCAGGAGAATGCAGCTAGGAGGTCCATTCACGCCATTAGGCTACAGGAGATGGACTTCAGTTATGAAAGCATGCATACCTTTGTACTGTAAACTGCAGGTAACTGATGTTTATTAATAGGAACATAAGATAGCTGCCTTAGTGAATCTGAACTTCTCCGTATATAATTTTCTGATTTCAATCTGAACATTCCCGTTCAAAGAAAACTATTTCTTATTATTCTTATTACTATGCTTTTCTTTTTTTTTATTAAAATCAAAATACTTTAAAATATATTTATCACACCAATAAATTAGAATAATAATACATGCACAGAGCAGTATCTTGATTTTAAAAATTCAGGTACTCTTAAAACTAAATTTACTCTTGCTGTCATAGGTTTTGTTCCCAGTTAAGAGAGTTTATACTTTACAGTTGCATCTTCTAGCTAGACACTATTTAAATCATGTACACATTTGGTAACTAATTTATTAAAAGTAGAATGCCTCTACCAAAATGTTACATGCAGTTCTCCCACAGCAAAAGCAACCCCCCTGTTCTGTTTCTCTTTGTGTGAAACCTACTTAGTTGCTCTGTATAAAATTGAGGTTTTTTCATGTTGAGATGTGAGTAGTTGTTAACTTCAAAAAAGATAGTGTGATCTGATGAAAGTAAAACTTGATCTTATTGGAGGGTTTTTTTGAGATGTGAGTAGTTGCCATGTGCTTTGTGGTTTTTACTTACTTGATTAAGGGTCAACATTTAGTTACTTTGTTGGCACTGCAGGGACAGAGGGTAAATGTTTCCTAATATATTGAGAAGGTTTTATATCTGTATATAAAACAATTGCTAATTTTTAAAAAGGAATTACTTAAATGCAAAACCTGCCTCTCCTTTTGCTTGCTTCTTGCCTGCTTTTCATATTTGTGTGCATTTTAGTTGTTTTGTCTTCCTCTTCATCTTTACAACACTTTGTTCACATTTTATAATCTTCCTCTGGTTTTCCTTTTGTTATTTATCAATATGCCTGCTTTGTCTCTACCTCCTGTTTCTTCCGATTTTTTGCGCATTCCAAAATCATCTAGTAGTTTACTCTCATTTTTTCCCCCCGATAGGATTTACAAAGCCAGATATCATTGATTTTAATGCAGCATGGAGAGAATATGTAATTTTCAGGAGAGAATATGTAGTTGATATGAAGAGCATATATGAATTTTCTGGTATTTGTGTATCTAGATCACTGCATCTTGCTGGTTCTAGATGCTTTTTCAGATGGTATCCCACACAGTTGTGTGGCAGTATCAGCATATTTTACTGTCTTTTTTGATTCAGAAAAGCTTCTCAACAGCTTTCTAAGAGCGACCCCTCAGGCCATCTACTACTCTTGCTTAAAGGGGCTTTCTGCATTTGCTTTTCCAGCGGAGACCTCTTTAAATCTCACCCACTGAAACATTGATCTCTTCCTTTTCTGGGAGCTGCCTCTGAGCTACAGTCAGAGTCTTTTACCCCAGCATTCAAATTCTGAGATGCCCATTTAAAACCCCTCTCCGAATGGCAGGAGAATGTGTAAGTACTCTTCAGGGCCTTCACAGCTGCAGCAATTGGTTCTGTAAAAATGCTTGTGAGGAGGAGGGGATTAAAGAGTGCCTGTGTGGCAACTTCTCATCAGCCTCTGCCACAAGGTCTAATAACACCTCCAGGTGCTGTAGACAGAGATCATTAAACTCTCTATTGATGGAACAGAGGACTTCAAAGTTTGTTTGCCATTGAGGCCATCTCAATCTTTATATATTGACTGATTGCATATTCTGTAACAGACTGGCACCACCACCCAGCTTCCATATACCTTGAAAAATAAGAAAGGAGGGTTTCTCTTGCTGTGCTTTTTTGCTTTGGATTGTAATTAAAATACTTTTCTCTTATTCTCTGATTTAGAAAAGAAAAAAAAAAAGCAGCAGAATGCATTCTGATTCAATCAAAAAAGAAGAGGAAAGCATGATTACAATCATTAAGTCTTTTCTATGCCTGTGGTTTTTTGTTGCTGTTATAAAAAGTGTGTCAAAAGATGTCAACTATTTAATTTAATAAGGATTCACATAAGTTCCAGCTGTTCCAGAATAGTATCTAAATATTTGATTTGAAAACAATATGTGTACCAACACTGCAACATACTGCAGGCATGAGCACTCAGCTATCCAGAAAGATCCAAGTCTGTCTGTGCTAATTAGTGTTTGCAGATGAAGCTTCTGTGGCGGTAGTTTCAGTTCTTAAAAGATCTTGTGGGTTATAAACAAATAATGTGTGAGATAAGGGATGTCTACAAAACTTAATGGAAACTATGTGAATTTACTCTTTTCAAGTTATAATAATGCTGGGGCACCTAATTTTGCTTTTCATAATTACATGATATATTTTGTAATATGTTCACATTACAAAAAATGTTATTTTACAGCTGCCCTTATTTAAAGGGATTTATTGACAAAATATAGTTATAAAATGTCGATTTACTTAAAATATTTAAAAGTATTAATCTTAACATGAAACTATTCAAAAAGAAATTCTGAGTTTTTTCACTTACATCAGGGAAAAATTAATAGTTTAGACTCGAGAAGTATGCTTTTAGCTTTTGCATTTACTTGCAAATGTAGCAATTCTGTTGCCTATTTGCTCAGTCCGTATTCTTTTGGTTTTAGGTCTATGGAAATACTTGTGTAGTGCTGAGAAACATGGTTTCTTGTGGACACATTCCCTCCCTTTCATTTCCTTTCTTACATAGTTTTCAAGTACAGTGTTACCGAATGTAATGAAACAGATGCCAGGTTTCACCTCTGAATATTTGTATTTCCTTGTTGTTATACATAAGCTCTTCCTTTTTTTTTCTTTAAAGAAAAACTGGCAGGGACAGGCGGCAAACTGTCCTAACCTGGACCAGCAGAAATAGTGGAGCTTGGGTTTTTATATATGAATGTCGCTTTTTTTCTCTTTTTAATACAGAATGTATTCAAGTTTTGACAGTGTGTTTGGGAAAAAAATATTAGAGGGTGTTAAAAAGTAAAGGCTATAAAAGAGAAAGAAAAACAGATTAAAAGGTAGATTTAAAGCAAATTGAAGAACTTTTCTTTTACAGTAATCCCTTAAAGTGATGAGCTTAAAATACTTCACAATTAGTGGGGTTTTTAGGAAGCTTCCTTAAATTCCTGGGGTTTTAAGACCTCTTTCTGATTTACAAAATCAAAAATTTAAAAGTTGAAGGACTGAACATGTTTCTAAGGTAGATGTTGAATCATTTCTAATGCATGAGCATTGGTTGATACTCAGGAGGAGGCGATACTATATCCCAGTAAATTTGCACCTTGACACACAGTACTTTAGTGACACAATATGGTTGTAACCTCAAAGATAAGTGTTGCAAGCACTTATAACTGAAAGCGTTATGTACTGGTGTTCATAATAAACAAATAGGACTGCTTACGGAAGTTACCCGTGTAGTTACCTGTCCTGGGTTTATGCAGGGCTGCTGGATAGTTGGGTTTGAATACGCTTGCATTATAAGATTTTGCCATTAACACAAGCTGATGGGTGACGTTTCAGTTGAGTTGTACACATTAATTGAAACATCAAGCTTGTGCTGAAATGTCAGTACCTGCTGGTGTGCACAAAGATACCCAATACCGGTTACCATTAGGGCTATTTAAATTTTGTTTTGAAGGCAATCTTGAGCATATACTGGTAGTTCTAACGCTTTGGAGCACTGCAGGCTCCGCTCATTGTAAAATTGCTGCAGTTAACATACAGACTGGCAGTACATGTACTTGTGAAATGGCTCACGCATGCAATAAAAGCACTTTCACACCAGCATAAAATGTTGCTATTGGCTTCTTCCTGTCTCCAGCAAGCATTTCCAATTTTAGAATTTTCTTCCTCTCATTTTTGAGCTAGGCTCCCTCTTTTCTTTTTTTTCCCACTGAGTTGAAAGTGTTGCAGATCCATTCCTTTTATCTCTCTGCTCACTCTTGAAAGAAACTTGCAGCCATTTCTCGTGTTACTTCTCTTTTTACATGTACAGCAAAGCCAATTTTCCAAAGATTTTAATGTGTTTTATAGACAAAACATGTTCAGTCAAAGGTACTAGTGTTTGAATCACTGATTCTGTTCTGCACTTTCTAATGGAAAGAGCAAGGTTCTTCTCTTTTTATCATTAATGTTACAGCAAGAGATACTTCTGTTTTCAACACAGGTGTGGTTTGGCTTCTTTTTTGGGGCGGGGTGGGAGGGTGTTTTGTTTTTTTTCAAATACCTACTTTCAGGACAGCAAATTTACTATAGCTCAGGCTCCCACGTGTTCACCTTAGCCCAATGCATCTAATTTTTCTGCCAGAACTTTTATCCAGATGTAGTTTGAGGACTCGGGATATTTGTCTGGGGGTTTTCAAAGTCAAGATTCCCAACTAATCTATAATAATACACATGCCTAGAAATGCAGCATATACTCACTGTGTGCTTGATGTAGATGATGTTAATAATCCTAACTATGCATGTGTAGCAAGTCTTGTCTATGGTAAAATTAAGCCATTTTGTATGTCACATTTCTCACTGAGAAGTGTGGCAGCCCTACTAATCACGTATGCCTTGGCCACTCACTATATAAAATTGCTTTCTAGTACCACCAGCTGTTTAATACCTCTATAGACAATCTTTTCAGGTAGCAAACTGAATCTAGTCTCAGTGTCTCCAGTTTCCTTAACCTAAACACTCATAATGTATTGGCCCAAATTTGAGTAGCTTTCTAATTAATTGAATTATTGATTTGACATGCTGGTTTGACATATTTCAGATACTGATCATTTAGACCTGCTAAATTTAGAACCAGCTAGCTAGCATAATTTAGGAGCCTGGTATTTTTTATTTTGATTGAACGTACTGTTTCCTGTGCTTTTAAGCCTTTAGCTTTCAGTCAGAAGGAAGGAGGCTCATATTCCTGAATATTCAAGTTTTGTATTTTCATCCATCTGTCTGTCTATCAGTTTTTTTCCTTGAAGAATGCTACTTTGTCTTCATTACAAGTAACAGGAGACATTTCTGTTCAGCATGGAGTTACTCATTATTGCATAAGACATTCACAGGAAGGTTGCTGCATGGATAGTATAGTCATTCCACAGGTTTCAGAGTAATCATCTGAGTTGAGACTAGACCTGAATTTGTTTTACAATTTATGGTTTAATGAGCATTGCAAGCATACTCCACTCTCTTCTGGAAAGCTGTGTGTCCTCAGGTGTATGGTCTTGCTGCTGGGACCAAAAAGAGAGGAACGAGGCTGGCTGGTGCTGTTGTCTGAGTTTGTTGCCCCTGCAACAAGCTGTGCATTTACTACAAGGATTTGTTCTTGATTATACTTTTCAGGTGAAGAAATGGGAATAAACTAGGAGATTTAGTTGAAAATAAGAATCCTTGGGGGACACTTTGCAACACCTTGCCCTACTAAACAAATGCAGTATTTGTTCAGCAGTTTTCAGTAAGCATAGATATTACATGCCAATTGCTATTTACATTATTTACAGGTGGGCTTTCTGGCAAATTGAATAGTGTCCAGGTGACAAATTTGTTGCTCTCACATTTGGTAAAATACCTTTGTACCTTGACCTTCTTCTGATTAGGTTTGTGAAAGTAACACTTTAGTGCATATTTAGGCCAATTTTAGCACAAAAAGAAAGGCCTTTGAGTGCTATGAGGGCTCGAAGAAGTTTTTATTCTTTGTTTGCTTCAGTCTCAGCTTTGTAGTCATGAATTCACTGTCCACTCTCCTGTATAGTAAAGGCTGAGTGGAAAATACACAAAATACCTGAAGCTGATGTTAATGCTGCAGGAATATAACATGGGGCTTCAGTGTTGCACTGTACAAGCTTGTTGGTGCTGATGAATTACCTTGTCACAGAGATGTAACTAATGTTATGAAATCTTACAGTGGTTTTTTTCCTCATAGAGATGTCACAGTGACTGAAGGAGGATGTATGACATGCTGTGTTACTGCCTTAGGACCAGAACGTGTTGTCTGCTTTGGTGCAGCTGAGGGACTAAGGGGTTTATATTAGTAGCAGCTTGTGAGGGCACAAGGTAATCTATTGGTGCATTACAGGGCTGCTCTAATCTGATTTTGAATGCAAGGCGACCTTTCTTTGTTTTCTCTAACATTTCTGACATTTTACCAGGTGATGATTCCTTATATGAGGGAAGTTGAATTACATTTCCTACCACTCATGGGGTAGTATAAAGCAGTTTGAGATAGAGAGCTTACAGGCTTGTGACCTCAAATGCTAAAGGTATTTCTTCATATTGAGAAGTTCTTCAGATTTGGGAGTACCATAAGACTGAGATATTTCTGAATGGGATGTTACTGCTTTAATCTAGCGTGATTATTCCTTTCTTGTTGAGTTTGGAGGACGATCCCCTCCAAACATCTCATGAAAAGATCGATTTCATCCTTGTGACCGTTTTGTGAGATTTTGCTGAATTACAATTATTGTTTTTTCCCCTTTTGCAGCGGAGGAAGTAGGGTACAAGTAGTTTAAATGACCTGCCAGAGGCAAATCTGTGACAAAATAGGTTTCAGAAGCTGGCTGTCCAGAGCCTAAATGTCTAGACTGAGAGATAGTCTTTTTCCCATACCAACAGAATGCTCTTGCTGAATTTCATTTTGAACAGATGTGTGCTTTGGGAGCATTGAGTGTTGCACAGATTACAGTCTAAGCTTGGTTAGTGTGAATGCTATGTTTCAGGTGTATGAATAAGAAAAAAAGTTGGTAAATACTCTTCCTTAGGAAATGTATATCTTTTTTTTTACAAAAGGTAAAACTCTGCAGCTTGGTTTAGCTTTCAGACATGCCGTGCAGACCATGTGAAGTTAACATCTCTTTGTCCACCTGCACCCCTTCCTTGGGATATGTGATGGGATGCTACCACATAACTGTGACAAGATGCATCTGCTCCTTTGCTTTGGCATAGTTTCCAGCTCTCTTCCACAGAGAGATGGGGTTGAGGAGTCAAAGATGGGGCATGAAATGATATGAGGAACATGAGTGCTGCCAGGATCGTGGCAAAGGTCAGGTGACAAGGGTCTAAAACTCCCCGTAACATGCTAAATATGAAGGTGTCTCCTGCATTATTTAACTTTACAAATACAGGGGCCTGTGGCTATCAAGAGAGAGGGAGGCTGAAAACTGGCCTTTGATTTACTGGGTTGTTGAGTTTAAAACCTACACTGCAAAGTCTTGAGAAAGCTGCAAGAAGGGTGGCAGGATATCTCAATATGGACAAGGAGCGTGACTGGGGAAGGGGGGCTGACTGGCAGCATTTTGTTGGAGAAGGGCACTACAGAGTGCAAAGCACCTCAGTAACTCTGAGTTTGAGGGTTTTTTTCCATAATAAATGCAGCAGGCAAGGCCAATCTATATCTCAGTATGATTACCAGCAAGCAGAAATCCTTTGGAGGTTGAGACTTGAATTCTTGTTCTTTCAACCATTGTCTCTGCATAAGTGTGCAGAGGATGGTAACAGCAGCAGATACCCTTTTTCCCTTCCTGAAGCATTTTTTCCTATAGTCTTCCTTTCCTCCCCCCTCCCCGCCCTTTTTTTTCTTTTTGCCATCACTCAGGTGCTGTGGATAGGACGATAATGCTTTACCCTGCCACACACCCCTGATAGAGAGCAAAGAAACGACAGGTTTAGACAGGCATTGTTTCTCTCGGAGATATGCTCAGCTTATGCAGTGGTGTTTGTTAGCCATAAATTTTATGAGAATGTTTGTAAGCTTACAATTTCGCCTTGCTCATGGTACCTTTCAGTACCTCACATTTCATACTGATTTGCCAGGAAAAATATCTGCAAGCAGCACTGTATTTGCACAATATTTGTACAATGCATTAATCAACTGCAGTTTTTCTCTCAAATGTGGCTATGCATATGGCATGGGGACATTTAACACAGCATACATACTGCCTGAATTGCTATATTCTGTGTGTTTTGTTTTGTTATGTAGCTGGAGAATCTATGACTTCAGTAATTGCAATGATTCTTGTACCAGGAGTACTTCCAAGTATTGTTTTGCTACAGTACACTGTGGAATATTGCAGAAAGCATAACAAATATATTCGCTGTTTCTAAGAAATTCTTACTTTGTTTTAGAATAAAATTTGCATGAGAAGGCTTTCTTCACATTGGCATGAGACTATATTTGAGGCATTTTGGTAATTTTGTGTCGGGTAGTTTTCATGGATAGCGGAAAAAGAGTTTTACTTTGCATTAATGGTTTTGTTAAAAATATGGACTGTATACCAAAGTGATTTTAAATTCAGGCAAAAAGAAATTACAAGTGTTCCTAAACAATGATAGCTAAAATACAGTACTGTATATGAGCTTTCAGTTTGATAAATACTTACTTATGAGGTCATAAATACTTGAGGTACAAAAGGTTAATGTAGTGTGAAAGGCTGTAAAACACAGCGAGCAACCTGCTAGATCATAATGATGCATTAGTACCTTTCAGTATGAATGCTAGTGGTTATAAAATCTTTGGGTTGAATTTATTCTGTAATACAAGAATGTAAAGCCAGAGTATCTTCACTGTGTAGTTATACTAATATTTTTATATTTATTTCTCTTTGTAAAAAAAAAAAAAGCTCTCATCTGCTCATAAGTGCCCACTGACTGAGACTGATAAAAAAAATCTTTTTGTCTAATATAATTTCTGAAGAGCGTATGTCAGGTGTTGTATGTGTACTCAAAGTAAGTAATAAAATAAAGTAATACTCAGTGATTTTTTGCCTTCTGTGTACTAATAAGTTTCCATGAGATAAAGTAAGCAATAATGCATAAAGGAAACAAAAGTGGTATAAATTCTGTAAAGCAGTAATGCAATTTACCTTTGAGGAGAAAGAAATACAGTGCTAAATTCACAAAGTGAGCATTTACTGAATGATAAAATTGACTTTATCATAATAAACTCTAGTATTTCTCAGTCTTAGAAGTCCTCTGCAGTTTATAATTGTCTCCAATGTGCTGATGCAGCTAATATTTCTCATTTAATATCTACCTCTGTGAAGTGTTAATTTTCATGCTTTGGTGATCATTGCTTTTTACTGAAGCAAATTACTTCCTCTTACTCCTATATCAGAGTTTATGACAGATTAGGATAATTTTACTGTAATTAATCTTTTGAGTCAGTTCCACTCTTTTCAATGAAGTACCATGTCTTGGCCAGGCTAAATTGGAGCAGTTAATAAAATCTGGAATCAAATATGAAAAACTTTTATTTGCAGACTGTTGATACTTGCTTTCAGCCTTCTCTGCTCTCTGGTTACAAAATAAGTGTTTTGCTTTTAGTTTATACTCTGTGAAGTACACCTGTATCAGGAGAATATTAAATAGTTTTGGAGAATTAAACAAGAAAAATGTCTACAGGAAAATATTTCATATAGCTGCATCAATTTTTTTTATTATTATTTTTAGATGTTAAAAATCGACACATTCTGTTCTTATTAAGATACAATTTAAAAATTGATAGTGTTTGGATTGTGCAAATACATCTTTAGTAAATCTCTGTAGATCATTTTTTTAATTTAAGACCATATTTAAATTTGCAAAGAGCACTGTAAGCACTTTCTGCTCTGACAGAATTAGCACAGCATACCTGTGAGAGAGCAGAAAGTGAAATACACGTCTTGTAAAAGCCTCCATAATGTCTGCGAAAATAATGTATTTCTTAACAAATTTTGAGAAGGTTTATTTTATTTTGAGACAATTGGTCAAGCTAGAAATCCAAATAACAAACCCCCGGTAGGCCAGTATATCAAGTTACAGATATATTACCCATATTGTCAAATGCTGCTTCATATTACAAAATACTGGATTTTGATGATAAAACAAAAAAGTATTGTATATTACCAACTCATACTTGTATATTAGGTTATGAGGCTTTCTGTAACATACTTTTGGGCAGAAAGTTTGTTTATTTTGTTCGTTAGGGGAGTTTTTTTGATATAATATTATCAGTCTGCATTGCATTAAAGCGACCACAGCTGTTCAGCCATTCTGATTGACTAGCTGTATATTTCAATAGGGCCTCTTCCTTCCTTTTTTTTTTTTTTTTTGAATTAAATATCCTCCTCATGCTACAGTAACTGTGGATATTCTTAATAGAATTGCATGGAGGAACTTAATTAACCTTTTCTTCTTCCTTTTTATTTAAAGGAATTTTGAAAAAAATCAATGGTGTGGTTTCTAATTTAATGCATGCACCCCACAACGTCTATTAGAGGCTCTTCACATGAGTAAGTCAGGTGAGACAGAACTGCTCATCTTTAGCTCACAATTCATTTTCTTTCAGCTGAAATGTTCACCTGACATTCTAACTGGGGAAGAGTAAGAGTCCTGAGTATATGCGTTAATAAATATATATTCTTCATGAATTTATATAATCTCATAACCGCAATCATTAAAACATATTGGCTGGTTATGCAAATAACTGAAGGAATTTCAAATCGTACCTACCATTTCTGAGTCTCGTTTTTTGACCTACTTTTCTTTCTTACACTTTGTGAAAAATAATTAAAAATGCTTGTGATACTTTTTCTCTAGCTGTTGAGTGGTCAAGAGATGCACAGTGTTCTGGAGCAGATGACTTCTTTACTGAGATGTAAATAAGCAGAAAATAAAGGTTATAATTTGCAATTTTAGTTGTAAATCCATTTCCAGAAGTCCAACAAATAGCAATTTTGTCAGTATTTCCTTTAGAAGTAGAGGAAGGGGAAGGTGTAACAAAAGTAGATGATATTAAATGTAAATGCAATTCATGCCATATTTCTGTAAACTATTCTTTTATCTTTCTCTGGATGAAGTCAGTTTAAGTATTCTCAGTTTCTTATATTTCTAAATGACTTTTGCTCCCACTAGCTATTAATTACTGCTGTCACTTCCTCTCATGTTAGTGTCTAAGTTCAACTCTCAAAAAGAAAATTCTTAGTTCATCCTGAATAAAATCCTTATAGATTAAAAAACCCCTGTGATTTCCTCACATTCTTGAAATATGCTATATACAGTGTTGGCTTGGTTGTCAAACTGAATGACCAAACCCTTTTTTCATTAAAAAGTTATAAATGCAGTAAGAATGCAAAGTAGAATGAAAATTCCATACCTAGAAAAGAACAAAAAAGAACCACGAAATGGTTTGTTTTGAGTAGATGTTAGATTACCAAAGGTTTTCTCTAACATTGAAGCTTAATGTACTTGGATATCCCTAAATCGCTGAAGAAACTAAAAATCTGTTAGGCTGAGATTTTATACAAGTTAGGGAGACAAACTTAGGTGTAGAAGCAGGTTTCAAAAAAATAACTGAAAACTATTTTGTCGTCCCCCCCCCCGCCCTTTCTAGTTTCAGTCTTAATAACCTTACATAGACAGTGGACTTGTAAGGATTGGCGGGACTTTCTTTTGCAGCAGAAGTTTCAAATACAATGAAAAAAATTGAAAAATAGTTCCTTAAGTTTCATGGAAGACGGGCTTTGGTATATCAGAAACTGACATCGTTTCCACAGAGGGAATATTCTTTTGTCAGTTTTCCTTAAGTTATGTTCTTTTTTCTTTTCAGTTGGCAGGAAATAATAAACCAGACTTTAGTTCAAGGAATCTGGTGAGCATTACAGCTTACAGTTACTAATACGTGAAGCAAAGTGTGTGTAGAGAGACTTCAATTATGTTACACAGGTTCAGGCTAAATGGTGGAAAGGACACTAATGGAGAAAGAACGCGGGAAATCCTAAGAACTAACGGATGATGCAGTAATCATGATTGCAGGAAAAAATATATATATAAATATTTTATTTAATTATTTGCACAGTTATACTATTATAATATATACTATGTATATGTAAAGATATTGTACAAGAGGAGAATATGGGACTCAGATAAACAAGCAAGATTTAAAGGGAAAATAGTCTAACTATGTAAATCAATGCACAATGAGGAAAGTGATTATGCTGGAGTGCCTTCCTGTAGCATGTTATTCCTTCCTCTCTGAAGAATGTCTCGGTTATTTGGGTTATGGCCATCAGCTGTTACATGTTGTAGAACATGGATGGGAAAAAATGATGTACAGTTGTCATTTGCCAGCAGTGTGCTTACATAATGTTTATTTTTGCAATTTCAAGCAAAGGTGTGAAGGCTTCATTTTTCTAAGAGCTTGTTTCTCTTTTGTGCAGTCATTGAAAACATGGTTCTCAGTGTGTATGGGATGTTTTGTATACCTCAGAAAGTATCTGGGCACGCTTAGTACATATGTAATATTCCTGCAAGATCCTTGTGGAGCTGTATAAATACTGACCACTTTTTAGTATTGTGAGGATTTTCATGAAGCACTAAGCATGACAGTAGAAGAAGAAAAATGGACTTCCTGATTTGATTTTTTGGTAAATAATTTTTTTAATGCAATGCATGCAAGACCCCCTAACAGATATAGTTAAAGAGTATGGCAGAGGCCTTGCGTTCCAAGACAATTAAGTACTTTTATGAAATAACATATGTTTAGCGTATATGGTGGAGAAAGGAATGAAAAGCCATGTCTTTATAAATGCATAAATATATGTATCATAAAACCAAATAGGAATTACCCGAATAATAACCCCACATGTACTTAGAAAAGGATATACAGAATATTTTAAGAAGTAATCCTGGCATATTTCAGAAGGATCATATTCCTGGTTGGGGTAATGGAGAGTACTTCTTTTTGAGGGGTAAGCTTTGCTGAATAGATGCCTTTCTAGAGGTTTTCTTACATATTTTGAAGTATCAGATACTAGATCAGGATAACCATTTGCATGATTCCATTTGTGAAGCCTGGTATTTGAAACAATACTTTTTCAGAAGAAATAGTGTGTGCAGAGAATGCAAGAGCGGCCCAGATAATTGCAATGAGGAATTCAGAGCTGTTGCTATTTTATAATTTTTTGGGGTGTGTGTTGTTTCATATAATAACAACTAAACTGTTTTTTTTGTCACTTGTTTAGACTAAAGTTCTGTTTGAAAAGTAACTTCATATCATTATTGTATTACATTATTAAAGCATCGATGATATCGATAGCAGGTATTTTGTTCAGTTAATAAATTAGTTTTTTCGGAAGTGATGTAGCTTAGAGACTACATGGTGTATTCTTTTTCTTCATATACAGCTGCAACAGATTTGTGAACCAAGTCAGGTAAATTTGAGCAGCATTCTCAATACTTTGAGGCTGGACACAGGTGCAAATGAAGAATAATCAAAAGAAAGTGGATTTACATCATTGAATTGGAGGGCATAAATTTGGTCTGCAGAAACTTTATTGTTGATGACAGTGTTCAAAGTAAAGGAATCCACTTAATGCTGTACTGTTAATTTAAAAACAAAAGCATACTGAGTGAAGTGAGCAACTATGACTCAGAAAAGGAGAAACAGTGTGTTATGTAAGAATAAAACTCATTTATGTACATAATTTGCAGAGCACAAGAGCACTAATTTCTGTCAAGAAGGAAATTTTAACCCATTCAAATTAAGATTTTTTTCCCTTCTCTTTTCCAGTCTGAACAGTCCCAGCTCTCATTCTCTCCTTGTCTGTCAGATACTCCAGTCCCTCGCACACTGCTGACTCATATTCCATTTGTTTTCCAGGACTCCCATGTCTTTTTCTGCAGAGCTGCTTTTCAGCCAGTCACTCCCCTGTGCATGGGGTTGTTCCTCCCCAAGTGCACGACTTTGTACTCCCTTTGTTGAACTTCCTGAGGTTCCTCTTGGACTATTTCTATAGTTTGTTGAGGTCCCTCTGCATGACAGCACAACCCTCTGGTGTGTCAGTCACTCCACCCAGCTTTGTTTCATGTGCAAACAACATTACTAGACTGAGTCCCATTTCTGAGAATTCAAGAGAAGGTGAAACTCTGTAGTAATGGCTGAGGGAGCGTGGCTGTAACATCCTGTACTGATTCCTGAAGTGAACTATAGATAGCAAAACTGTTTGAGACTATTATGGCTAATGGCTTTTCCATATAGATGTTGAATGAAAACAGGTATGTCTTGACTGAGGAATTTCTGGTTGCTGTGCTTGAGGACAAACAAGGGCAGAAGTCTGTTGGCAAGCTTCTTGTGAGAAATAGGGAAGGATAGGAAATAGCTTTAAACTCTTAGTGCCAACTCTCCTGATTTAGGGGTTGCTATTAGGGAATTTCTTTGCCCTCTTTCATGAGAACTTTTCCAGGAAGGGAAGGCCTGATTTGGGGGGGATTTGAGTTCTGTTTCTGCTTCTTCAGTAGATGTTTCCCTAAACTTGAGTATCGGTAATCAAAGTTGTTGCCCAATTCTGCAGTAGATGCTGCATTGGTGAAGCTCTGTAACAAGCAGCATTCATATGATCAAGCAGAATTCATCATAAGATTAGCATTCACATCTAGATTGGAACTGGTGATTTAAACCCTTTGCAAATTCACTGAACCATTCAGTACCCTTTAGATTTTTCCTTTTTTTTTTTTTTTTTTAAGTGGAAGAAGGGATTTGTTCTAACTGTTTAAATCATCTTCCACATTAATGAAGGAAAAGTGTTGGATGAGCTTGAAAAGAAGGATGAGAAAGTCTGCTTCTGGTTTATGTAAAGCATAATGTTTCATGTCGTGGACTTTTCTGTCTTTGGTTGGGCTAGTGGAAAACTTCAGGCACGTTCTATTGACAGTGATAGTGCATCCTAGTGTTCTATAGCAAGGATGGCATCAGAGAATGGCAGGCACAGAAAGGCTTTTCCATTCAAAACATTGTATCTCTTCTGAAATGCTGCTTGCATTTGTTTGCAACATGCTCAGATAGGAGGGTACCAAACATAACCAATAAGAAAAATAAATCCAGCTATTTTTTCATGGAATGGCGGTAAACTAAGTTTGAAAAATTACTATTCTGCCTAGGAGCTGAACTGGTGTTTGTTAAGTTCGTTTATACCTGGGTATAAAAAGAGCAATGTGATTTAGAAAGTGTGCGTTTGTGACATGGAGAACCCTCAAATTCCTCTGTGTTTCAGAGAGTTCAAGAATTGTCTCCTTGGGCTAAGACATGCAAGTGAGCAAATGAAAAGTCACAGCAGAAATTCAGGAATAGGTGAGGGGTCAAACAGTGAAAAAGCTTTTATCATTCTGTCACATTTTCTTTCTTTTCATGAGCTTGCACTATAGCAATCAACCATTCTCTCTCAGCATGAAACTCTGCTCTCACAAGTTCACTCTGCAGTTGGTTGTGTCAACACAACTCTTACAAAAAGGGACTTTACATGCATGACAAGTCTAGTTCAGGGGGGGGGAATTCCAAAAACTAGAGTACATTGATTCCAGCTGAGGGTAAACATTGCTTTCTAAACAACTCTTAATAGCCAAACCTGCAAATGTTCCATCTAAAGACACTTCTTCCTTTTCTTTTAAAGAAAGTAATGTCCTTTGAAGCTGTGTAGCATAGGATTTCATAAATTATTTTTCCTTTGGACAGATATCGTTAAATGTCACAGCATTGTAGTCACAGACTTCAAAAGATATTTTTGTCCAGATAGAGCCTGTTGCCAGAACAAAAATTTAATCTTTATTGCAGCATTGCAGCCTTTTATAATGTTGACTTATGAGGGATATTACTTGCAAGAACATTTAAGAAAAGAATCTCATTCAATTTTATAAGAGTGATGCTTGTGCATGAATGAATTACCACAGGTAAAAGTACAGTCGCCTTCCTGTGTATTGAGTTATGTTGTTTTGTGAATAAGTTCCTCGTATATTAAGGTAATAACTGAGTTGGATAGGAGAACTTATTTAGGGAGAATGAGTGGATTTTCAGTAACAAAGTTATTGCCACAAACTTTGCATCAGTCAGAAAGTCTTGGTCTCAAGAGCAGTGTCCTGATTCATTGCCAGTGTGTGATTGCCTTTCAAAGTGTGATTTAGTTATAATAGTTCTAAAACACCTTCTTCTATTAGCCATATTTACCTGTAAGCTTTACAAAACATTTCTATATTTTTTCATCTGTTTTGCTTCTCTTCACTGAAACTTTGTTACTTACTGGTACTTGGCAGATCTGTATGTTTGGATATTTAAAACATTTCATATCCATTCCTCATTAACACTTTCAGAGGAAGCATTTCAACTCCTGTTTTATATAACGTGGTCGGGATAAGTGGCAGTTTCCAAACTGACTTAAGGTGACCTAAGGCTGTGCTGCCATAGAAAGGAATAGGCCTGTCCTCCAGCTTTCTCTTACCCAACATCATCTACATATTTATCTCCCTTTCTTCAGTTGTGAATTGCATCAGCTCACAGACTCATTTTATGAAGTGTAAGCTTCCAGTTGGATCAGTGGCTCTGAACCAACACTCATCTGTACAAGCGCTGGAGTAAACACAAGGCTGGGTGGAAGGAACCTGACTCCCAACGTGGTATGAAAGGCAGGACTTTGTGACGGGTGTGTCTTTGAGGCTTTACCTGAATGTGAAATGACACCCTTAGCATTATGTTTCTTTTTAGGCACGCAAGAGGAAACAAGCTCCATTGTGAGAGAAATAACAGAGGTAAATTCAGGCTGTAAGTGTGCTGAGTAATTTGTTGGCAGAAATGACATGAGCAAGTCATTTTTTAGTGCTGAGGATACTGGTAGCTTTTTGTTCTTGTAATACTTTGATGGGTTTATTGAACAAGCTTGTGTGATGTGAAGTTAGAGCTCCCATTCAAATGATAAAATACCTTTAATCAACTCTAATCAAGATTTCTATATTTATTTTCATGGTATTTTTTTGATACGTTTTCATTTGTTGCCTGTCCAGATTTTATGTGAGTCTTTCAAGTATTGAAACAAAGGTTTTTTTAAACACTTCATTTCTGCTGTCGAAGTCCTTTGAAAGAGCAACAAGAATTACATCAGAAATAATAGTCTTCTGACTAACAGATGAAAGAGGAATAACAAAATTAATTGAATATTTCTTTGTGTCTGTATATCACTGCTTAAGATATTTCATTTCAATTAAATTAATGTTTTTGTCCTTTGACCAGTAAAATGTTTCCTAGTATGTCCGCTTCATTTTTTTTAAAGATAAACCCAAGGAATTTATTTTTAAATTATCTTACGAAAATATCACAATAATCAGTTTTTGTAAATGTAGAATGAACTACTGAAAGTGTGCGTAGACTGTATGCATTTCCTTCTTGGCTAATGGAGCCAGGATGCAGCTGCTTAGAGAATGGTTTTGTTAATTGTTGTTGTGACATTCATGAATGGGATCAGTAGGTAGTCAGAAATAGTTACTGAATCTATGCAAACAATAAATAATACATTAAGGCAACCTACTATAATTCCTTCACCAATTTCAGTTGTATGTCCTTTACCGAACTTGGCAACTGCTTAGTTACTCAAAACCTTATTAAAACCTATTATGAATATTCTTTTAAAAATAATACCTGCTCTTTATACCTGCAAATTTTGCCTGAGTTTCAAGACAATAGGTTTAGAATCCAAAACATTTATGATTTCTGGTGGTTCCAGTCCAAACATGATTGATGTGCTATTCCCTGATATCCTGCTGACTATTTTAGAAGAAAAATGATGAGCCAGCAATGGCAACTTAAGGCACTATGTATTCCATATCGTTAAGGAAGATAGATTGGGGAAATAATTAATGTAGCCAAGTAATTAATAACTTTTTGGTTGCCCTGCAGTACCAGAAGCTTAAGAAACCTATCTTATTGCTCCTATCTGTCCTCAAAATTAATGATCTCTTATTTAGGCTGCTAGCTTTCTATGCATAAGCTATCACAATAATAGCAGTACTTTCTTGTAGCCTGTGGTATCAGCATCCAGAATGCATCCATCTAGAAATGAAAGAAATAATCAGTACTGCTTTAAAGTCTTCAACCTGGAACAATACCCAGTACGCTGAAGCCCCAAAGCATGTTCAATAGCAGGAACCATAGAAACTGCTGAAGCAAAGCACAAAATTATTCAGGTTCTTTTTCATTTGTCTGTAAATTGGATTAAGGGACTCTGCTGGGGTATGCTTGTGTGTTGCAGTATATCTGAAACAAATGTCCCAGTCAGAGTCAACCTCTTTACGTAGTCTTCCTGGTAGTAAATTATATTCATCTGACTGATCAAGGACCTCCAACATGAAATATTCCAGAGGGGAGGTGGTTGTCTCTTCTCGCTTAAAAAAGGTGCGCTGACACCCTGTCTCCTGACACCCTGCCCCTTGACCAGTATTGGCAGTGTAGACAGACTGCTGACACCCCGCCTCTGACCGACAGCAGCAGTGTAGGCAGAGAGCTGTCTGTGCTATTCCTGTAAGGTACGACTCTCTTAAATCACACTGCTGCTGGTGGAGTCAAGGGGTGGCGTGACTCTTGCTCACATTCAAAAGGCATTTCCACAAGTGGCTGTTGCTGCCAAATGACCCAGACACCAAGTGTCCCTGGCAGCCCACCGAAGACGTGGCATCTCTTATGATCCAGTGTTTGCTATCGGTGATTGGCTGAGTTGCCGTATGGACATGTCGTTGATCATCGTTCTTACTGCCTCTTTAAAGCTTTGTTGTCAGACTCCATTACTGCTCAGACTACATGCACTTATATTGAATGTAATATGAGACGTGCAGAACTGCAATTGTGTAGGGGCTATGCTGGTCCCCTATGTTTGGGAGAAAAGAAAGGTGGGCTTTCTTGTCTGATATGAAACTTATTTAAGGCATTTGTTGGAGACATGGACAGTGGAATTGAGGCACCTTCAACAATTTTGCCCATGACACCAAGCTGTGTGGTATGGCCGACACGCTGGAGGGATGTGCCATCCAGAGGGACCTGGACAGGCTGGAGTGGTGGCCTGTGCAAACCTCATGGAGTTCAACAAGGCCAAGTGCAAGGTCCTGCCCATGGGTCAGGGCAATCCCAAGCATAAATACAGGCTGGGCGAGGAGTGGATGGAGAGCAGCCCCGAGGAGAAGGACTTGGGGGTGTTAGTGAATGGAAAACACACTGTGAGCCAGCAATGTGTGCTCACAGCCCAGAAAGCCACCCGTGTCCTGGGCTGCATCAAGAGAAGTGTGGTCAGCAGGTCGAGGGAGGGCATTTCCTGCTTGACAAACCTGATCTCCTTCTACGAGAGGGCGACCCGCTTATTGGATGAGGGAAAGGCTGTGGATGTTGCCTACCTTGACTTCAGTAAGGCCCTTGACACTGTTTCCCACAGCATTCTCCTGGCAAAACTGGCTGCTCATGACTTGGATGGGCACACGCTTTGCTGGGTAAAAAACTGGTTGGATGGCCGGGCCCAAAGAGTTGTCGCGAATGGAGTTAAATCCGGTTGGCGGCCGGTCACGAGTGGTGTCCCCCAGGGCTCGGTTTTGGGACCACTCCTGTTTAACATCCTTATTGATGATCTAGACGAGGGGATCGAGTGCACCCTCAGTAAGTTTGCAGGTGACACCAAGCTGGGTGGGAGTGTTGATCGGCTCGAGGGTAGGGAGGCTCTGCAGAGAGACCTGGACAGGCTGGAGCGATGGGCTGAGGCCAACTGCAGGAGCTTCAATAAGGCCAAATGCCGGGTGTGACACTTGGGCCACAACAACCCCCAGCAGCGCTACAGGCTCGGGGAGGAGTGGCTGGAGAGCTGCCAGTCAGAGAGGGACCAGGGGTTGCTGACTGACAGCCGGCTGAACATGAGCCAGCAGTGTGCCCAGGTGGCCAAGAAGGCCAATGGCATCCTGGCTTGTATCAGAAATAGTGTGGCCAGCAGGGACAGGGAAGGGATCTTACCCCTGTACTCGGCACTGGTGAGGCTGCACCTCGATTACTGTGTTCAGTTTTGGGTCCCTCACTACAAAAAGGACATTGAATGACTCGAGCGTGTCCAAAGAAGGGCAACGAAGCTGGTGCAGGGTCTGGAGCACATGTCGTACGAGGAGCGGCTGAGGGAACTGGGGGGGTTTAGTCTGGAGAAGAGGAGGCTGAGGGGAGACCTCATCGCCCTCTACAGCTACCTGAAAGGAGGTTGCAGAGAGCTGGGGATGAGTCTCTTTAACCAAGTAACAAGTGATAGGGTAAGAAATAATGGCCTCAAGTTGCACCAGGGCAAGTTTAGACTGGCTCTTAGGAAGTATTTCTTTCCAGAAGGGGTTGCTGGGCGTTGGAATGGGCTGCCCAGGGCAGGGGTGGAGTCCCCATCCCTGGAGGTGTTGAAGAGTCGGGTTGACCCAGCGCTGAGGGATCTGGTGGAGTTGAGAACAGTCAGTGTGAGGTTCATGGTTGGGCTGGATGATCTTTAAGGTCTTTTCCAACCTAGATGATTCTGTGATTCTCCTCTGCTCTGCTCTTGTGAGACACCCCCCCCTGCAGTGCTGTGTCCGGCTCTTGGGCCACCAGCATAAGACAGACATGGACCTGCTCAAGTGGGTCCAGAGGAGGCCACAAAAATTATTGGAGGCTGGAGCACCTCCCTTATGAGGACAGGCTGAGAGAGTTGGGGGGGTTCAACCTGGAGAAGAGAGGGCTCCAGGGAGACCTTATAGTGGCCTCCCAGTACTTAAAGGGGGCTACAGGAAAGGTGGTGAGGGACTCTTGATCAGGGAGTGTAGGGATAGGATGAGGGGTAACGGTTTTAAACTGAAAGAGGGGAGATTTAGATTAGATAGAAGGAAGAAATTCTTCCCTGTGAGGGTGGTGAGGCACTGGAACATGTTGCCCAGAGAGGCTGTGGCTGCCCCCTCCCTGGAAGGGTTCAAGGCCAGGTTGGACGGGGCTTTGAGCAACCTGGTCAGTGGAAGGTGTCCCTGCCCATGCCAGGGGGGCTGGAACTAGATGATCTTTAAGGTCCCTTCCAACCCAACCCATTCTATGATTCTATGAAATACTTCCATTAAGTTGTTAGAATTTTGGACGAGCTCATATAGGAGAGCAGCCACTTTTTTTTTTTTGCCTTTGTTTCTAAATGCCATTCTACATGAAGCATTTGCTTTCTTGTGAAACACAATGTAATGAATAAATCTATTCTGCCTGTACAAAAGAATCAGGCTAGATGATCAGTCCAGTTTCATCACTTGGGTCACCGAAAAGTCGTACAGTTTGCAAGCTAAGTGTATGTGTCTCACATTTCATCTCAACTTTGAAGGATGTATTTTAGTAATAATAATAGGCACAATTGAACATCTTAACATACTTTTGCAGTAGTGAAATGGAAGAGCGGACTGCTCTTATGCACTGACTGGACAGTAGCCAGTGTGATAGCTCAGTGCTTTAGAGACAGGACAGGATGGCCTCCCAGAACAGGGACTTGGCTGCTCCACATGTTTCTTTTCAGAACTGTCTTAAGGTATGCTGACAAATTGCTTTGGTTTGTTTTCATTTGGTGCTTTGGATAGTAAAATGTTTTTGTAAAGGATATGAAAACAGGAACATTATACCTTTTGTAATCTAGGAAATTGAGCGAAACTAATGGGAATGGTGAAATTATTTTGTCAAGCGGGTATAATATTGGGGTGAAGTTCTGACCCAGCTGAAATAAAAGGGAATTTTACCACTGAAAACAAGAGGATCAGGGTTTCCCCTGCAGGGTTTAAGTCTCGCTGTCTCTGAAATGAAGCATTCCTAGAGTACAAATATTCACAGTTACGCTCGAAATTTAGCAACATTATCAAATGCAGTCACGATTATACTATTACATTTCTTTGTGCATAATGGCAAGTCCCACATCTATGTGCACTTTGCACTAGATCAGAACAAAGAACAGTGCACATTGTCTTACGAAATTGATTCTTATGCGGATAAATTGATGCAGCATGAGCTGCATGCCCTACAGTGTGAGATACTAAGAATATTTTTATATTTAGAACTAATTTGAAAAAATAATCTCACCTTGTAATACCCTGAAAGCAATGAGACTTTACTATTGACCTTTACTCATGAGAAAAGGATAACAGAGGTGCAGTTGACAAGAAAAGTCACTGATACTTCTGGTGATGTTTATCACAGCTGTAAAAGCACAGTGATAGAATATTTTTCATGTGCACACCTTTGTGTAAACATTTAGGTACAAACAGCTGTATCTGCATCGATAAGTCCTTTTCCTCTATGTTGTTATGCTTCTGGGAAGCATATTGCAGGGCTGGGACTTTCCAGAACATAAATTTATCAAAACTAGTATCATAATTAATCAATCAGTCTACTTATGAAAATAGGAAAGATCCAAGTCCATCGCATTTGTCAGTACACTGTTCGTAGCAAATTTGGGAAACGGTATTTTCAGAAAGTCCCCAACTCAGGTTTAAATTATTCTCTTTGCACACTTTTTAACGGAAAGGTAACTTTTCAGAATCTAGATCCTTTTTAAATGGAAAATGTGCAATATTATCTAAGGAGAGTATGAAGTTGATTTACTATGCATGATTTTTTCAGTTCTTTGTACACATTCAGTATGGTTATATTTTTGCTCAGGACGCATATATATTTTTTCTGCTGAACTTTTCTCGATTGCTTTTTTTATCAGGTTTACAAATCAAATCAAACAGGTATATTGCAGAGCTCTCTGATATTATTTTCTGCGCTTATAGCACAATGTATTGAATTATGCTTGCTCATGTACTGCTGCTGCTGTTCTCTCCAGATTGAGAGAGAATGACTGTGGGGGTTGTAAATTCACTTGGCTTCCAGCACCACTGGTTAAATCAAGAGCCCTATTCAGGCTAGAGAAGAGATAGAGCAAGTGTTCATTACACAAATCAATTTGGTCAAAAGTACAGCACAGTGGGTACTCAACCATTGCTCACATAATATTGTCAACTTAATCAAATAATGCCTAGAAGACATTCACAAGCTCTTTCTCTCAGAGAAATAACTTGATTGGTGCAGCAGGAAAAACAGGCACTGTTTCGAACATATTTTTTTAATTTAATGAGCATTTTTTTAAAATTTAAAATTCTAAAGAGCTTTACCCTTACGTACGTATACATGAGAAACTCAGCGTGGCACCTAAGTTTGCCATTGAATATATTTTTAAAAATAATCTATTGCTTTGCTTCTCTTTCTTTTCTTCCTGTAAATATTTTACGGGTTATTCCTATTAGAATTAAGCTGTTCTTCCTCTGGATTTGTTGTGCGTTTGAAAAATATGCAATCGATTTGTATTTGTTTACAGATTATAGAAGAATGGTCAAGACTTGGTAAAGGTTTTTCAGGTTATTCTAGTACGATGTATTTTCAGTTTGTCCAGGAAGAGATAATAGGTTGAGTTCAATTTTAGGCATTCCTACTGTTTATGTTCCATTTTTTCTCTAAAGGCTGAGATTGAGGACAGTGTTCTTTTTGTAGTGGCATGCAAACAGCTATTCTGTGACAGCATTTCATTACATCTAAAACAGGGTTTGAGGGTGAAAGACTTTGTCTACACCACCATTGTTTTGTCAAAAATGAAAGCGATTAGTCAATGGAAAAGCACACAATTCCAGTGTAAGAAACATTATAGGACCAACCGTCTTCAGTAATAGATGGAAAGGGATACAGAAAATTTGTATTCCCTGGGAAGGAGAATGGAATTGTTTTTTCTGCCCAAACAGTGTACACAAGGCCCTCTCAGATTTCAGGTCCACTGAACATTCTGTTTTATTGCATGTGGTGCCTTTGCCACAGGTGCTAAGGATGGGAGATGACACTCTTGTGTCCAGTCAGGAGTAACCTGGGAAATGAGTTTGTATTAAAGCTGGATGAAGGTTTAAAAGCGTACCATTTGTTTCCCTTAAAGAATGTATTTCTGGGTGAAATATATTGCAAATTTGGATTAGAAAGGTCTTAAAAATGGTGGGGGGAGATAATATTTTCTCCAAAAAGGAAATTTTAAAATTTATTTTATCCAGAACAACATCTCGTTTAGCAGTTTTCTTCACTTTTATAAATTTTTAAAATTCTTGGGTGGGAAAAAGCTACGAAGTCAAACGAAAAAAATTATTTGCTGAAATTTTTTAGAAAATGGTTCTTTTCAGTTAAACTACGACTCTTTGGAAATTACAGTAGTTTCTTCTGATATCAGACGTTTGTAGTGCAGGTTGATCCTGAGGCAGCACACTGGGTCGTGTGTTCTTTGGTTGTGAGGTGGAATGATCTAAGATGTGTTGTGGTTCACTTGCCCCAAAAGGAGCAGCAGCTCTTAAAGGACTAGATATACTCCTCAGAGGTGCTTCAGGAGTACCACATGGGCCACTACCTCCACTTGAGTAATCACTACAAAACAAAATTTGTTAGGAATCATGCATGCCTATTGCCAGTTGCTAGAAGGAACTTTTTCACCAACTAAACTTCTAAAAACTTGCAACATAACTGGCACTCCTCATTTTTCATTGCATTTAACTTCCTCTCAGTGAAACCAGAAGCATTGGTAATAGTGACAGCTGTGGAAAAACCGGGCTAGCCAAAAAAAATATATTGTGGCTTTAATTTATTTTAAGAACTTGATTTCAGTGTGAAATCTTTCAAGAACTTGAGTGAAATCTATTAAAGAAGATAAGATTTTTGTTTCTGGAACTGAGTTAAGGAGAGAAAGAATTAGTATTTTGGTAAAGATATTCTTTACAAAACAATAGATTTTATTTTAACTGTCCTAATGATGGATTTGGTTAAAAAGTATACCATATATTTATACTGAAAGTATTTTACACAAAATAAAAAATAATTTTCTAAAACACCCTCTTTGATTTGGGTTTGTTTACCTATAAGAATGGTTTCAATTTTAATTCATTCTACCACCTAAGTCTTCAGTAGCTCACTGCAGTAAAGGGAGTTCATCTCAATTTATTTCTCTCTATGTGAGAATTTGATCATCTGGTTTTTTATTCTGTATTTATAACTTTCATTGTAAGTTTTAAGACTACTGTATGTTAAGATTCCTTAATATTTTATAATTGCAAATATGTGCTGGAATAGGAACCAGAAAGCAGTCTCTGTGATTTGACCAGAAATGGCAAGGAGTGTGACAGCTGTAGGTGGTGATATACTGAAAGAGAGAGAGAGAGAAGAGCAAATCAGTAAAAACAAATTCCTGTAAAATATGTATAAATATTGAAGACAGCTGAGACTCAAAGAGAAGTTTTATATCAGATATAACTTACATTAGCTTTGGTAACAATGTTTTCTGAATGCGGACTAGCGAAGACTTTCTGTGTCATTTTTCCCCTGAGTTATGTTTCGAACTGGCAGAGAATGACTTCAGATATTGTAATGAAACATCGTATACAAGGGCAGCTGATTTTAGTACTAGTTTTCTTAAAATCTTTGCTATTATCGTTTACACCTCCACACACTTCTGGTAGCTGATTTGATAATTTCAGTGATAAATATTAATGTGATTCTATACTTAGGCAATATTATGAGCATATCTATTTCATTTAAATTAGCTAGCTCAAGAAGTCAGTTTCAGGATGTTTGTTTCTCTGAGGGGAATAGATATATATCCTCATTTTTTGCGTTAAATAGTTTCTCTTCAATATTTATGAGATGATAACAATGCAAAACATAATTTTTATTAAAATGGAGATATGTATGTCTTGAATAAGATTGACAAAGGTCCAGAGAAAAGTGAACTATAAAGAGAACTATCAAAGAATAATAATAGCATGACATAGGGTCTTAGAGAGTAATATTTATTCTCTGAAATGATAAATTGACATATGAAGACATATTTCTGGGTAGAGATGTAGGCATGCCTCACATGATTTTCTCTGAATGTTGTCCATACCTAAATTAAATTTCACCAAGATTAAACTTGTTTAGCTCATATATATCGATTGAGTTAGAAATTATTATGGAAAATTGAGCATCTCAATTCTGTATGAAGTGCCTGCAGATGCAATCAACAGTCATTAAAGGTTTCAAGTTTCAGCAACTTATTTTAACATTTATGACATAAAATGCTGCTGGAAACTGCAGTTGTGTGCAGTTGTGTATTAATAAATATCCATAGCAAATTGTTTTTCCATAAATAAGATTTTGTAGCAGTGTCTGTCATTTTATAGTCAATGGGATGCCAAAGTTTTCATTCTTTGATCTCCTCCAGGCAATACTCATCAATAATCTGCTAAAATATGTAGCTGTTTATTAGGTCTTTTTAAATCAGAAATACATTCTCAGTGGAACCAAAAAAAAAAGTCATGTAGCAAATCAGTGGAAATGACCTTTCGGTGAAGATGACAAATGAGATCTTAAACCTCAGAGCTACCAAGTAGCCTGATAGAGTGCTGACCGACATGCATAGGAAACGAGCCAATCTGTAGTAATTTTCAAGGGTGCAGAGAACCTGCAGTTACCGTTGATTTCTTATAGCGCTAAGGGTCTGTATTACCAGTGCTTTCAGCTCCCAGTGCATTCATAGCTTTACCTGTTTAGAAAAACAGCTTCTTTTAAAATTATTTGAACTGCTTTTTTAAAAAATTATTTATTTATTTAATAGGTTTAACGGTTATGAAGCATGATGTAGCGTTCTAGAAATGTTTAGGAACTTTACAGTCTCATAGAAATTCCATACCTCAGGCTTTGTAAATGGAAGCAGTCTGTTTGGGGGTATTTACTGATGCCCTGTGACAAACATTGTAGTGTCAACACCTGCTCTGTACATTGTGACCACACTGGACCACGTTGTACTCACATGATGCTGTTGTGACCAATGGACAGTAGAAGGACATAAAGTGACAGCAATCAAAATTGTATTGAAAATTCATACCTGCAACAACTATATGCTGTTGAAAATAAAGTTGTGAATATTGATTAGGAAGAACAGACAAGAAAGGAATTGTTCCCTTCTAACTTAAGGGCGGGCCTTATCCAAGGTCACAATTGTAGAAGAGAGACCCTTAAAGGCTCCTGGAGAACTATTAGATGAAAAAAAGACCTCTTTGTTCTGAAAATTATCATAGATATCCAGCTAGTAAGATTCGGTGGATGAGATCTTTAGTAGGCAACCGGAGGTACAGTACTAAACTCATGAATAATAGGGATATCAAGTGATTTGATGCTTTCTGCAGCCAGACTGCCAGTTGACATGACCACTGGAATATGTTGGTTACAAGTTCTGCAGCTGAATGTACAAAAGGCAACCAGGAGAGAGGTTCTTCTGGAGGGCATTCGAGCCAGGACAGAGAAACTGATAGTTAATGCTGGGCTAGAGGGAATCTTTGAAAGTGACTGTGAAATGCAGTCCTGGGAAGAAGAGCAAGAGAACCTTTCTTCTTTGCATGATTCCTCACTGTAGAAGTCAGCCTCAGCCAGGTGATTATTACAGTAATTTCCCAACTGTTAGAAAAAGTTGTCAGTCTCAAAGAGGAAAAAAACCAATTAAAGGATATTCAGGTAAGTTAGGTATGGTGGCTTTTTGTCAGTTAAGTGTTTCTAAAGTATTCCAAAGTATTTAAAGATTGAACTGATAATATTTTGGAGCCATTAGTGTCTGTCTGCTACCTTGTGGAGAATGAGTAGAGGTACTGGAGAACTGGAGTGTGGTAGACGTACTGCCAGGTTTTAAAGAGGAGGGAGAGGAAAGTGTTGGTTATGTAGGCTAAAGGGATGTGTTGTCATCAGAGTTTCAGTCCTGGGAAAATACTGGGACAAGTAAATGCACACTGCATTTTTTAACACCTGAAAGTACAAGTAGAATAGCCATCAGCGTGGATTTGTCAAAAAGATACAGCCTTTTACTTCTACAGTGGCCTTGTGGAGAAAGGAAAAGCCTTGAATGTTATATTTTGCTTTTCATAAGGCTTTGACACTTTCACAGAAGACATGCTTTTAAGCAAGCTGGGAAATATAGTAAACATGCAACTACAATAGGCTGGGTGGAAAACAAGAAACTGTGTTTAAGAAGTAGCTCACTATCAAAACGAGAAGATTTATTAAAAGGAGCTCTGCAGGGATTTGTGGTGACTCGTGTTTTTCAATATTTTCATTAATGATCCAAATGATGGAAGAGAGTGTAGACTTATTAAATTTGCAACAATACCAAGCTGTGAAGGACTGCAAGTACATTGCAGGACAGGATTGGAATTCAAAATAATCTTGATAAATTGTAGGTATTGTCTGGAAAAATAAGATGCTGTTCGAAAACATCAAATGCAAGGTGTTTACACAGCAATAACAAACTTCACAAATACAGCATGAAAAATCACTGGTTAGAGAGCAGTTCTGTAAAGAAGATTATAATGGATTACAAGTTGTATATGAATTTACATTGCCACCTTCTACAGGAAAAAACCCAGTACACACACAAGGAGAAGCAAGAACCACCAGATAGCAGATAGTTCCAATGGTAAAATGTTGGGTAGTTGGTTTATGAATTGTGATCTCTTCACAAAGTTAAATTCATGACTTTGATATGTGATGCTAACTCTGATACAGCTTTCTACTAAAAAAAAATCAGGTTATATGTGGAAAAACACACAGGCTATACTCCCTTCTATGTAATTTCTGTTCAATAATAAGGCTTAGGAGGGCTATTTATTTATTTGGTTTGCATAAAGCATACCAATTTGCTTGATTGAGTCAGGAGAGGGTATTGAAAGAGACCAAACCTGTAATAGATCAGGATTGTACTGATTGCATACAGACTTCAGGGATGTAGCGAGGCTAATGTCATAAGCTAACTTCAATTAATTTTTAAAGATATATCAAACACCGGTCTTTAGATCCTCTAGCAATGAAAATATTATCTTGAAATGTATTATTTATGTGTAAAGTAAATTGCATTATAGCTCTTAGAGTCCACAGGGCTTTGAAACTTTCCTTTATGGGATTTTGCAAAATCCAGCCTGTCCTATGTGTATTTTACCTCCTTGGTGTTACTTGGAAATTTTGATATAAGCTTCACATTCCAATTTCAATTTGTAGTTATCCTTCTCCAGATCTCCTAGGCACATCCGTAGATTTCTGGATGATAATATGCTTTGTAAAGAGACTGTTATATTGTCAAGCCTTTGAATACATTTTAAATGGTTTAGCTCTGTTAATTCTACCATAGACTTCTTTAAGGGCATTTACAGGTATGAATCTTTGATGACAGTGACTTCCTGAATTTTCTGGTTTTCAGTCCTCACTGCCTGAACTCTAAGTCATTCTTTGCTGAAACTGTAAATTTCAGGCTTCTGTAAACACAAATGGTAAAATAAAAAAGAAAGAAAATAACAGTACCTGGATTTACCCACTTCACCCATAATTTGTAGCTCCATTTTTGCATCATCTTCAGAAACCTCACTGGCTTTTTGTGGGCAATATATCTGTTCAGCTTCCTCATACAGAATTTGCTCCTAATGTTTTGGTATGCTAATAGTGCATGGTTCAACCCTCCTACTCCTTGTTTCTCATCATTTATATTAATACAATGAACAGAAATTACTTTCTCCAATTTGCATTTATACAGTACGCTGATTATATAATTTCTTCCTGGGGCACCGTTTGTTCCTGAAGCTAAACAGCACCTTCAGAATTCTTGAATTCTCTTCCGATTAATCTAATCGACATTAAATTCTTCTGTAGTGTTGTATTTCAAGAGTTTCCAGTTCCTTATCCCCCACCTGCTCTCCTATCCCAAATTCCCTTCATATTTCTCTCCTTTTAAGGCCTGAAGGTAGAAAGTAATCTCTGTGTGTCTATGGATGGAACAGTTGCCTAAAATCTGAATTTTGAATTTTTGAGTTGGTTTTAGGTAGCAAGAGATTAGCATGGAACATGTTTCTGTCTCTTAACAGCTGTATACAATGTTTAGTATTTAAATCACTAGAAATTTGTAAAGATGAACTGTTTACTTTGTGGGACCCTGCCTATGAGTTCAGGGAGTAGCAGATGAAGAGATGTGGTGGCACTGACTCAGTTTTAGGGTTACACTTGAGCTGTTCCCAGTGCCTTCTTTGGGTCACTTGAAAATCCTTCTCTAGTGCACGCAAAAGTTTGCGTATAAGTATCATCACATCCCATCAAATGTAGACCCTGCTGATGAACTGATGCTTCTGCAGAAATTATAAGCAACTTTACTTGTAAAATGTTCTTAGCACAGAAGTATAGGCCGTACAGGAAATTGTAGATGTTTGTACTTAGAAATCGAGAACATTTGCATTTACTGGGGAAGATGATGTTGAATTTTATCTTGCTAGAATTAAATTTACATATAGTTATTGCTGATGTAAATGATGTATTCTGATGAGTTCTTTCACTTCCTCCTTAACAGGCTTGTTGGTACTAAAACTGTGTGGTAAGGTTTATTTTATTTAACCATTTTTATTTTGCTTAGGCTGTTGTCTCCTAAAAGAAATTTGATACCAGCAGGAAATGGGAGATTTCTTCTTTTTTTTTTTTTTTTTTCAATGAAAAAAAGTCAGAAAGACAAGCTGAACTGTGACATTAGAACACAAGAGAAAAATGAATGCTTGGAAGATGAATATAGTCAGAAGGAATAGGAAGGACAGAGAAAATAGAATAGCAGTTGTAAGATAATCCTTGTAGTTTCATTCAACTATTTTTTTTCCTCTTCTTTTCTTCCAGATCACCTCTACTAGAGCAAAAGAAAATAACTTATGCTGTTTATACATACCTATGCAAAATCTTTTTCGAGTGAATGTGTGCTGTACGTGCAGTGATTAATTAGGCACTGTATGATACGATTAAAGAACACAGATGACAAATTTCTATAATATACTGATAGACCAGCATTGGTTATTTTTACTTTTCGGATGAAAGACATTATGTTTTTTCCTAATCTCTCTGGGGGTTTATAATTGTTTCTTTGTTAAATAGTAATACACAGCAATGTCCTTCAATTATAAAGCAGTGTTTTAAAACTAGGGAACAGTATCCCTGTAAGAAGTACCATGGTATGATCTTACTTTGGTGAGAAAGAAAATCTATAAAACTTTGTTTCTGGATCTCACTTCTATGTCAGGCAACCTTCATCACCAATTATACTTCTGTTCACTTTCACAACTCAAGGCCTTTTCCATAATGGTGACCATCTATCTAGACAAAATGACCCTCTAGTGCCCATCAGCACTGCTTATGAAATGGCAACTAGGATGTGATGTGTTACCTACCTCCTCTGTAGAAGTCCCAGTGGCCTCTGAATGAAAGTACCAATCCTATTAAATGTAGAGCTTGCTTCTGCAAGTAGACTTATTTGGACATCAAGATTGGCAAACACTGGTGGAGGTTAAAGGGGTTTCAACACTCTTACAATATAGGGAGACATATGTATTCATTATTTAAAAATAACTAAGAAAACTAACAAATAATAATCTCCTTCCTATTCTTCAGTTTATTCCAAATACATATTAAAATATCACTGAAAACGTATGCTGTTGAGACAGATACAGAAATGGATTTGATTTTCATGTATTTCAACTCCTGGTATTCTTTAGTACCTTTGAGCAGATATAACTCATTTTAGTATCTTTTTTGAGAATTTAAGCCCACCACTTTATATTAAAAACGGCAGAAATACTTACAGTGTGCTTTATTTTGCTTTATCCTTTTAGCAGACAGATGATGCAGCACAGACCGATGGCCAGCAACAGACACAATCTTCTGAAAACACAGAAAACAAATCACAGCCAAAACGGCTTCACGTCTCAAATATACCATTCAGATTCCGGGATCCAGATCTTAGACAAATGTTTGGTGTAAGTACTCACAATTTATTTCTGGTTTTTTATATTTGCATTGCAATAGTTATAGGCAACAGTGAGAGCAGTATCTCTGATTTAGGCCGTTTAACCACTTTCAGTGAGGATTCTCATTTCGTTTATTGATGACTAAACATCTGATTTGACAGTCACATCTGGGAAAAGAAATTGTGCTGATTCTACTGTATGTGATACAGATCGGTGTATTCTCTGTGTTGTGTTGTTTTGTATTACATTCAGAAAAAGCTAAAATATGTATTCAGAAAAAGCTAAACGCATCTGTATTCGTGCTGTTCACACCTGGATTTATATGCCTGTATTTATTGATTTTGGAGAGCATGATATAAAATAGTCAATGCTTGACCTCACGGGCAAGGGACCCGAATCTATAGACGTAAGACACGGACTGAATTTAAGCGGGAAGTCCAGAAGTGGGAATCCTCACCCATCCCCACAGGTATTATAGGTCTATAAGGTTCTAAAGTTTTTGCCAGTATTTTTCAGTAAGTCTCTCAATTTTTGCTTTTGCCCAGGCCATTAGCTACCTTCAAGTGTGTTGGCTGTGTTTCAGACATCTCATATGTGCCATCAATTCTTGGCTCATAACCATGAGAGGTTAGACTGGCTTTCTCCTCCCTGCTCCAAGAAATCTTAGGTTTATTTTGAAATGACACTAAATAAAATCTAGAAATAGTACTTGATCAGCTATTAGAACCCAGCTTTTCCTTTTCCAAGTCAGTACTCTTAAGTATTTGTGTTACTCTTGCTTTCTTATTTCTGACACACTAAAACTTAATTCCCTTCTGCGTTACAGTTTGTTATACAGTGCAGCATCAAGTACTTCATGGCACTATACTTCTCTCCATCTTTCATGTTCAGTTCAGATTTTTAAGTTCTTCTAGTATCTTTGTATGTGAGCTAAGACATTATGTTTTTCAGTATTTATTTCTGTGAAGTGAAGGAAACAGTCACTGCAAAAAGAACCCTGGTATAGGATTGGGAAATGAGAGTGACTGTTTTGCTGTATCTGACTTGCTACCAGTAACCTCTCCTAAATGCAGCTTACAGCTCATCAGCAAAATAGCAGAAGGCATAATAATTAACCCTCTAGAGAAAAATATGCAAATTTATTTAAATTAAACAAACCACTGAAAATAGATGGATTTTATTTGACAGTACATTAAATGAAAGGATTTTTTTTTTGAGGGATTGTAGTAATTTATAAGTGAATAAAAACTACATTTCTTTTCAGTATTTCTAACTTTTAGGTCTCAAAAGACTAACACTGGAGAACGGATAGAGTTTTCCAGCTTTAGAATGACTTGGTAACAGTAAACTTAGTTTCTGAATTGATAGAAAAATAAATTCCTGCAAGTGTGAGCTGAAATATCTGGTATGAAACATGGTAATGCTGCATCTTGACCATGTTACACACATAGCAGATGATCTTTTTACATGGATACAAATACAGCAGAGGAGAACTGTTTAAACATCAAGTCAATGTCTGCTTATATGCTAAAGTCACACTTAAAGCATTGATTAGATGGTGAATGCAAGAACATAACATAAGCCAAGGGATAACAAATGATGGTTCATTTTTCATAACCAATTTGAAACACTTTAATAAGCTAGAGAAAGAATACTGTCCTTTCTGGCCTGTAGTTGTTTATTATAGCTTGAGACTGGAGTATAGGCTCACCTCTGCAGTTCCTTGGACTCGTGTTAGATTACTCATTTGCCTGCCTCTAATTTCTGCCTTTTTGTTTACTATGTTGTGCCACTTATCAGTGTTAACACTGATTCATACTGCATGTTAATGACATGAAATAACAGAAATGACCCACGGATGCATTACAGTGTCACATCACAAAATGTGTCATATCAGAAAGTGTTCTAACTAAACACTGCCTGAATCACACATTTATTCTCTTACTAAGACAAGTCCAATAGAGCCTTTTTCTTTGGGATAGCAACTGTGGTCAAGTTTGGTGTGTGAAAACAATGCCTAGATGATTGTGAGTGCTATTGTAAGGTCAATAGTAATAACAGTTAGTACTACTATTATAATAAAAGTACAATTCTGAGCAGGGGAAAATCCCCAACAAGTATCCGTTCTAGTTTTCCAAATTATACTGTGGTAAGCAAGAATTGCTTAGGGAGTAATGGTCATCCCTTTACAGCAAGGGTGGAGGGAAATCCTCTCTCCTTGAAGCGAGCAACAAAACTCCCAACTGGTTTAATCTTATCCCTGTAAAGCAGAAGTAACCAAACTGCTTGACCTGTCCTGGAAAGCAGCTGCAGAAAGTCTTCTGAAACACAGGTTCTTCAGAGGGAAGGATAACCAGGGGGGTGGTAATGTTCATGCAGATGTTAATCCTGTGTTGTTACTAATGTTTATTACACTCCAAGCAAAGTAACTCAGTAGCATATTACGTATGAAAAAAAGGGTGGTGGCAGCTGGACTGGATAGATCACAAGGAAGTAACCTACTATGTGCAAAGACAAAGTGAAAAAAAAGAAATTTGGGGCTTTCACTTCACTGTGATCACAGTTGAATGATGATTCCCTCCATGGCAGGTGGTTTCACTGAACTTAAGGTTCATAAATGCACATATGCAATGATAGTGACAAGTGCAATGATACGTACAATTTAGTTGTAGTATTGATCTGGCTCCTCTTCAGTGTGTCTTCTTTTGGTGCTTGGCTACCTTGATTTTATATTCTTTACCTTTTTTATGGGGTCCACCATTTTCTGAAACAAACATTTGTACTATATATAAGTGTTGAAGTTATCTTATTTTCATGTAACTTTTCTGTTTCTTTGCAGCAATTTGGTAAAATCTTAGATGTTGAAATTATTTTTAATGAGCGAGGCTCAAAGGTAAGCAGTTTAATTCACCCATGGAATTTTTTAATTTGTTTCAAATATTTATATGAGTAAAAGGAAACAACTGCACTGTTGTAAAAAATAACATCTGAAATTCTATGTTAGTGAAAATATCTTCTGAACTGTCATTCAGTTTCCGAAGCAGCATAAAAATCATTGGACTCATTTAATATCTTTTAAAGGGGGTAATTTTAGCTACTCCAAACTGTCATCTCTTTTATGGGAACGTTGATTTCTGCTGTCTTTATTCTTCAATGGTAATTACATTTTTTATTTTATAAGATGAGTCCATACTTACAGATATTTGTAGGCAGGTTTGTATTACTACAGGTATTTTTTCCTCTATTGAAATGAAAGATGATAATGATACCTAATAACTATCCTCTTTAGTAATTAGCTGAGGAAATATGTGATTGTTCCAGATTATATAAGTGCAGATGTTTTCCTCTTTAGTTAAAGCTTCAGTACACCAACCCTTTGAAAACAATCTATTTTTACATTTATTTGATTAAAAGAGTTCTTATTGTATTGCAAACATTTTTTTTCTGAAAATTACTTTGCCTTAAATGCATACTTCCATTTATTCAATATTTAAGATAGAATGGCTATGATTACATTAGCATCATTACCTGGTGCAAAACTCTAGCCCAGTATGCTCCACCTACGATATCAGTTGCTTTATAACAGTTTATGTGTATGTCATATGCATGATATATATCTTTTTCCTTTTCCTGCCACGTCAGACACACTTGAATGTTTATCCACCAATGTTTCAGTCTTCACGTAACTCTCATATATGATTTATTATTAGCAATGGAATTCTTTTCCTTTATAGACATACTGTAATCTGTCATGTTTTAAGAATCAGATATATCATAAATCTCTCTTAAATCAGATATGTTTTATTTCTGATAATTTTTCCCTTAATGTGTTTGTACTTATATTCTAAACTTAAAGCCATCACCTTTTCTTTTTTTTTTTTTTTTTTAAATAGAATAGCTGAAATTTCCTGGTTTATATTCCAAAATTATTCTGACATTCATTAATTAGTACCCTTGCCTGCCAGCCCAAACCCTATTGGAACATTTACAACTTTTTCTGTAAACAACCAAAGTGTATGGAATTCAGTGACTCAGAATCTCCTACTCTGGCTGAAATATATTATTATTAAATTCAATAGTGTTTGCAAAAGGTGTTGATAGTCCAGAACCTGCTCCTGCTGGATAGTATTATAAGTTTCAAAAGACATCCCACACTGCCAGCTTTGATTGGTTTTGTGAAGATGGAGTAGAACTGAGTACACATGTCATGGTGGTGGTGGTTTACACGTTTGTTTAGCCATTAAATCTTACACCTATAGGACTTTTAACCACCATATATGCATCAGACTGCATAAGCATAAGGCTTTTTTCAAGTATTTGGGGAATGGGGTGATGAGGTATCTCTGAATTGAGTTTTTTTAATAGTGATCTTGCAGTAGTGCAAACATCCCAGTGCCTTGTGCTAAAAACAAGTTCCTAGACAGGATTTCACAAGGAAGAGGTTTTCCTAGGTAGGCTTGTAATGTCACTACCTCGGTTACAGAGTTCGTGTTAGAGACTATTCTTATTTAATGCTTCTACACTATCCAGTGCTGTGTTGGTGCATCCAAGCTGGCTCTGAGTAAGCTGCTGAAGATACTTAATGCAGTTCTGTGATGCATCTCACTGCTTATGTATGCTGCTTCTCATCTTGTTCAGAGTATTTCAAGTATAGTTAAGTAGTATTTTGATTTGCAGAACTACCTTTAGATTCTCTCAAATAAATAAAAAATTAAAAAACAGGATTAGGAATAAGAGGACCATCTTTTTTTGTTTGTTTGTTTGTTTGTTTTTTGGTTTTAATCTGATCATTTCATGTCCATTCTGTAGGATATAAGATGCACCAGATTAAAGTCCCATTCCTGGCAGTGCTTATCTATGTTTTCATAAAATCCCACTGAAACTGAAAGGACTACTAAGTGGTCTCAAACTGAGTACAGGTAAAAAAGTTTGCAGGATCAAATTCAAATTTGTTTCTAGCTGCAGTTTGGCATAAAAGAATTGCTAGAATTTTTTTTTGTTTCTGTTTTTGTTTATTTTTTTTGTTCCAGTAATTAATGTTTTAAAAGATTTTTGCAAAACCAACAGAAGTAAGCTCATTTTCATGCTATAATAGTTAATAAAAACGGAATTGCATATTCAAAAAACATAATGCTGCAGCACCACCATAAAGTATAAAATGATTTTGCAGAAGAGAGTCTCTCCATAAAAGAAACCCTAAAATAATACAAGTTTCATACTACAAATTTGTGTTTGTTTGGAGGCATAATAATAATTACGATAACTTTGCTAGCATTGTATGGCAACACTGATGACTTTTGAAACTCTTCTTTTTATAAGAATTGCAAGAATTTTGGTATTGTATTAACCTGTGTTAAATAATGAGGCTTACCTTTGCCAATTCTTGAAGCTGTTGATTAAAGTAACATTACAGACTTCTAGTAACTTACCTTTCTCTGCCTTTACCGGTCATCTTGGAAGGACAATTTGAAATATAGCTTCCATTACTGTGCATATTTTAACACTACTCTGCTGGTTTAACATTGAAGATCTCCATGGAGCTGCGAATGGCTTTTGTTTTGGGCACAATTGCAAGGCTGCAAAGATACAGGAACATCAACAAGTACCATTTTTTTTACAGTTGTAAATTAATGCTCTATGCAGCTATATACTACATATATACATTCATAAATCTGTGTATATGTATTTTTATATATCTAGTATATATTATATTAACATATTTCTTCAGATAAGAGCAGCTCTAAAGCACCTCCCAAATTAAAACAGAACCTTCTCACGTACTAACTTGGCTATTATTAAATCATTGGATAGACTTCAAAAACAAAATACAGATATATACATTACCAATTAATAACATACATAGTATGCTAAGCTAAAGTAGCTGTTGAATCAGCTGCATGTAAAATTAATGTTAACATGTTTGTATAGATATTTGAATGTGTGATGAATGAATCTTATGTTCTGTGATTGCGTTTTTGTGGCAGGTAGGTAAAGTTAAAGAATTGCATAAATTACAAGAGCATAATTTAAATAGTGTTAATTATGAGAATAAATACAACATAAGAAATTAAAAACTTACAATGAGTATTCTTTTCAGAATCTTTGAAGTCCCTGTTTCATCTTGGCTTGTGGCTTCACTTTATATCTTTTTCTAATTTTTTAATATAATTAGGTTTTTATCTTTCTCTTTAGTTGTCTGAGAAAGAAAATTAACTGGTAGTACTGTGAGCTAAGAAGACTAATTCAAAACTTTGACTAAACAACTCCCACCAAATGTTTGCAATTCTAGGAAAGGGCAGTTGTTCAGCGACGAGGAGAGAGAGGGGAGAACAAACAGAATCGGGGAAGATTATGCTACAGCATGGAGCCAGGCTCATTGGATCGATGGTTTCAGTGATGTTTTCTGCTGTGAAATTTTCTTAATGGCATCTTAAATGATGAGCTTTTTCTTTTACAGAGCTTTTACAAGATAGGAGGAAGCAGTTGAAGAAGAAATAAAAGTTTAAAGTTGAGGATGGCTTTAGGTATAAGAAAAGCCTATGCAGGCATCTAAAACATAGGGATTAGTACTGAGGAGGGGGATTTACTTTCTCTCAACACTCCTGGTGCTTTGGGGAAAAGAGACTTACATCCTCAGTGTCTTGTGACAAGCAAGGTCGTGGCTTAGTGCTAAAATTGTGGAGAGTAGAGTGGAGAAAATGTGTGGAATCAGGTGTTTTGAGAATGGCTTTAGATAGAAGTGGAACTGCTGATAGAGCACTTCTGAGCTAAGGCTTCAGTGTGGCTTTAACAGAGAAAAAAAAAAGAGCAACACAATATGTTTAAGCTACTTTGAAGAGAATGGAACATAAACTGCTACTGAACATAAATGTCACATTCTATGTTATAAACAGGCATAAATAAACGTGTTCTTTGAGCAGGTGAAATAACTCAAATAACCTGTATAATAATCCTGATAGTTCCTTAACTTTTCTAATCAATTGTCAATTAATTAGATTCATATTTGTCAGTTAGTTTCATTTTTGTTAATTAGTTTCATATTTGGTCTCCTCTTTGCATAAAATGTATAAATAAATGTATAAATATCTTCCCTTTTTTTTCTTTTTTTTTCTTTTTCTTCTTTTTTTTTTTTTAATCAGTCACTACGTACATAACAGGTAGAACTGCAGAGAGTAAGTGGGTGAATACAGACCACAAAACGTAGCGAATGGACTGGAGACTGAGGAGACATGATGCATGGCTTAAGAGGAACAGAACAGAGGAAAGCTTTAACTCATAGTTCAAACTAAAGTAACTGTAAAGAAAAAGCTTGTAGTAAGACTTCACATACATACAGCAATGCCTGTATAGAAAGCGGCCACGTATAACTCGCAGGTGTTTCTTGTTATGAAACCCCAAGGATGTAGAAGCTTATTTGTTCGGATAACTTTGGGAAAGCATGCAAAGGCATTGTAGTGCTAATGTGGAAATTACTTCAAAGGGTTGGTGTATGTTTCTAAAGTGGTTTTTTGATGTCTGATTTTTTCAAAATTATTTGCCATTGTAAACAGTGTTTAATTAGCACAATAAAAATAATTATAGTAGGACTGGAAATGTTTGTGTAGCCTAATATTATAAAGCAAAGCGTTTGTCATAAACAGAATTTCATATTTGTTGAGTATTTTCCTGTCCCACTAACATGGGATTCTGGAGTTCTACCAGTTGCATGTTCGAGAGTAATATACATAAATAGTAAATGAACCAGTTAAACTTATTCAAAACGTTCGCATTTTTATTCCTTTATCAGAGTTTCTTTTTCTATTCACATCATGTGATTTTATTTGATCTGTTAATACAAGAAATTTTATACTTTGTTCTAAAAGTACTTTTGTTTTGTTGGTGGTTTTCTTTTCCTTTTTTTCTGTTATAAAAAAATAAGTAAAGGCTGTATAGTTTGACAAAAGTTTAAGTTACCCTAGTGTTGCATGGGAACAATGTTTCTTATGATCACAAGAGCATGATTAAGTAGGCAATGTTTTAGAGTATATTGACATTCAGTGTTGAATTTTGTGCACATGTTTTTTATTTCGTTGAGGTATCTGCATGTCATTAAAATGTGGTTCATTTTCTTTTCTCATTAGTTCATTTTTTTCTATGTGAAGACACTGTAATTTATTTTAATTTCATTTTCTTATTGTTAGATTTATTTTCCTCTGTAGTGACATGTAGAAAGGTATTTTTGGTATCATTCTTGGAATTTCTCAGGGTATTATCTAACTGATGACAGAAAAAATTTGTTCACATTTGTCGCTTATTTATTGCACATCTCAATACAATTATAATTTTTCTAATTTGCATGTTACAGAACTGAAGCAAGGACAAGAAAATATTAAATTAAAGAGAGAGAACATAAGCAAACAAGTGGTCATTGACTGAAATAATAATGTGCATGTTGTTTTCCCCCCTTCTCCCTCCTGCATGCAGGGATTTGGTTTCGTAACTTTCGAAAATAGTGCTGATGCGGACAGGGCGAGGGAGAAATTACACGGCACCGTGGTAGAGGGCCGTAAAATCGAGGTGCATGTTCAAAATATTTTCCTTTTCATCTTTTTTATAAATGTCTGCTTCACTCTCATTTGTTGTTTCAGATGCATCATTGGTGTCTTCTGTGTGCTCCCCTTTCCCCTTCCCATTGTTTATATATATATTTATATATAAAGAGAGAGAATCTGGCCTTACTTGGGTTTTTTATTATTATTTCTTTTGTAATTATTATTATTATTATCATTATTGCTGAAAGGTGGATGACAGAATTGAAAAAAAAAAATGAAAGCTTTAATATTTTGAAGTTATTATTTTGGATGTTTTGTAAATCAATGGGTGCAGTAGATTCCAAAAACCAGCCAACAAATAAAAGAAAAAAATTTAAAAATTGAGAACAACAAAAAAAAAAGTGTGACAGACAAAACAAAAACAAACAAAAGGTTGGGTTTTTTTTTGTTTTGTTTTGGTTTTTTTTTTTCTGCAGGGTTGATGCGGGATCCACAGTGGCTTTCAAAAAATTCACATTGGGAAAGAAGCATCCAAAAGATGTACAAGAAAAAGAAACAAAGCCAGACTAGAGACCGACCAATTTTAACATTTAATTTTTAACGAAACCATCAGGCTACTTTGGCTGGATGGTCTGAGCCATTCCTATCTATTAAAAAATCAACACAAATGCATTTTAGTACCACTGGATCCCCTTCAATACTGCCTCAGTCGTATTTGTTAGAATAAAAAATACCAATTGAAAATGCTGTCGTCTTTTGAGTAAGATGTTGCATATTTTGCCTTTTCATTTTCCCCCTTCGACGGTAGCGCTTAGGGCCCTCACCAAACTCTCAGTAACCATGGTAACTGTATACATACCCATGCTGGCGATGGTGCTGAATGGTAAGTGGAGAAGTCCATCTGCCGTTTCACGTATTTAGCGCTGATATACCACGTGAATTTTTTTGACTTGTTGTATTAAGTTTTCTTGATGCTACATTTTTTTCTATATTGGTACGCCTGTAATTGAGTGTACGTTTTAAGCAAGCCTGGGAGGCACTGATTGGATTGAGGATATGACTTCGTGCACATCTTACTCAGATTGTTAACTCCATATTGTGTTAAATAATGCACCCTCTTTTTATCCTTTTGTTAGCTGTGATTTTAAAGCTTGAATGATTTTGTTAATTCTTGCAATGAAAAAGGCTCTTGTTCCAAGTGTTGAATGCTAGATGTTGCTTTTCCAATGGTACTTCTCTTCTAAAGGGTTATGTTGCACACTGCTAAAATTCGTTTGTCCCTTTTTTTGACATTTTCTTTGTTTCCTTGTACCTTGTCTCTTTCCCTTCTACTCCACTGCATGTTCCTTCATATAATCTTTTTTTCTGTTTTGAGTATTTATTGTATCAGTGTTATCATGGAATACAAGCATGCTCTTAAGTCTTAAATTATGCAGTACCTTTTAATTTGCTTTTAATGTCTTTTTATTAAAGTTTAAATGATATGATGTTGCTTTATTGAAATGATTTGTAAGTTAAAATGGTTATGAAAGTAAATGTAATTATAAATAGTATGATTTTGTTATGCACCTGTTGCCTTCTATAAATTAAATTGCATTTTATTTTTACATGACTAATAGCAGTAATAATGCATGCATTTAATAGTAACGTGGTCCCTCCCTGTAACCCTTTCTAATCCAGTGTTCTATGTGCTTAGGTAAATAATGCAACAGCACGTGTAATGACAAATAAAAAGACCGTCAACCCTTACACGAATGGTAAGTGCATGAGATCTCAGTGCTTTGTTTTAATGTCCATGCATGTGAAATCTCACTCTTCTGCTTAATGGGTGGACTCTTCTACTCGTGAAGTATCATAGTCTGCATCTCCTTGGGCTCAGGCTTTGTCCAGCAACCTAAAACACAATAGGGCTGGGCATAAATTCTCTGTGTAGAGTTCAGCTAATTCACAGCCACGTGGGCATAGCGTGCATCATTTTGCCTGACTGGAATCTGGGTGTTTAACCACAGTGGCTTTTGTATATGAAAATATACCTGATAGGAAAGCGTTATTCTCTTCTAGCTTTGTGCAGTGTTAATGTTGCGATGAATGAACTAATCGGAGGATTCAGTTTTGCTTGGATGGTGGAGGTAGGCAGACCAGTAAGAAGAACGTCTCTGTCAGACATGAGATACTTCTTACTACCAAGACATGCATCGAATCAAAGATAATTTTCTGTGTCATCCTTCCACAATTTGTTAGAAGTAAAGGGCAAACTGTAATTGGGTGCTGCTTCCAGCTTTTTTTTCCCCTGGAAAAATCTAAATTCGAAGCTATCTTAAAAAAATTCATTCTAATGTTGACCTAAGTTGGTATAATGTTGTATATTAATGATAGAAAAATAATCCATAGATATTTGAGGGGTTTAGAAGCAATACATTTTAAAAATGTTTCCTTTGGCAGTGTTTGATCATGTGGTTGGGTTGTTTGCATTTGCTTGTTCAGAACATTCTAACAAGTTCCTAACTCAACATCAAACAATAATACATCATTTGAAGTTAGTTGCAATTACGTTTTCCAGTTTTACTAGACTGTGTAGTTATGATTATTTGGTTTTCAATTTAATTTAGTTTTTCCATTCAGTAGAAAGCAGATGAAACCTGCACATCCATCAGTAAGGGTTTCCACAGGTAGATTAGACTCTTCTCCATTCTGAAATATATCTTATTTTCTTTATCTGAGGTCTCATTAGTGAGGTTTTACTAAAACCCAGGGCAAACAGTGGCTTTATTTTTTAATGAAAGAGTCATAAATTTTTCCTACCACAGTAAAAATAAAATATAGTGATGGTTTTCATTTGACGTGTGATAATTGAGCTATTAAAATGATCTAGAGAAGAATCTAAAATTCCTCATGCTTTCTCAGAAACTGTTTTCTTCCTCATTTTGTATGTAAATGTGGAACTTGGCAAATGATGCAGATGGGGAAAATCTCCTTAATTTTTTCTGTTTTTAAAACATCTCAGCGAATCTAGCAAAACAGACACAAAGGTTGACTCTGGATCACATAACAAGATTTTGTTGCAATAAGGGGCTAAATTAACGCTATCTATATGATACTATGAACTTTATATACTGTAATGATAAAAGGATAAAAGTAGTTTTGTTATAAATGGTGATGTGTATTTTGTATTAATATTATTCTAAGGCTATAAAACTGTTTATTAGAAAATAACATGTTACATATCAGCACATCCAGTGCTGAAAGAAGGGAATGCTGGAAACAGAGATGTGATATTTTTAGGAATCTGGTTTTAGAGGAGGTTCACCTCTGTGTCCTGCACTGCAGGGTTACTTAGGTCATACATTATCATTTATTAATATCCAAAACCAGAATGATGAAAATCTGCTGTTAAGTGTTTCCCACTTGAAGTGTTTTGTCTGTCATTTTCCATCTTGTTCCATCTGGACTAGATCTCGCCAGAAGTATGAAATATCCTGTTCAGTGCATAAAAATTAGCATTTCTGTTTGTGAATCTATACATCCAAGATGTTGCATCTTAGGATATTCTCTTGCATCATAGGATATTCTTTTGCACACCTTTTGATGTGTATCTACCAGACAAACTCTGGCTGTAGTTCATATGTTTTGATTTTTTTTTTACTTTTTTAAAATGTCTGAGGTTCCCTAAAGTAAACACACAAGGAGACTCATGCTCTTCTTGCATCATCATTACAAGCGACGAGAAATGAACTATAGACATGCAAGGTGCTTCATTTAGTTTAATCAGTGCTTGTATTATCAGTCATCCCGATATTGTATGATTCTAGTTCTTTAGCATTTTGTCAGGAATTAACCAGTGCTAGAGCTGATTATTAAAGATTATCGTTGTCTAAAGTAAAGGTCTCATCTTTTAAACAAAATATAAGGCTAGTTTTTCTGTGTTCTTCTATGACCATATTAACATCTCCAAGATGCTTGTGACACAGATAGCCAGAAACATTTTGTTTGCACACACCTATCTCTTCAGAACCACTTATTTTGTAATGTGTGGCTTTATTTTTCAAAGAGTATGTGGTCACTGATGTTGTTGGCACTTATTCAGAATTTATTTGGGGCACATGTTGGATTGTATGAAAACATCAGGCGCTAATATTTATTGTAACTTAAAAATAAGATGCGTGTTGTTTTGTTAGTCTTTCCTGAATACTGCTAGTTGTTTGATAACAAAGATCATGCTGTTAATATGATTGCAAAAGTCAGTAGATTTTAAAGCACAAAGCCCTAGACTTTAATATATGCAACTTCATTCAAATAAGTGGCTTGCTTTTGTGTCCTAGATGGTTTTTGAAATAAGTATGCTTTCCAGTGACTTCTGATGATTCCCAAAATGAGCAGTTAATAAATGCTCAGTTGCTAGGAGAGCTTTTTTGGTGCAAGTTTGTTATCAGATAGGGTGATTTTGATGGCTCACCTCATGTGCTTTGGAGATAGAACTGCCTTTTTTTTTTGCAAATAAATTCAGTGTCAGGAGTTCTACTTGTTGGCAAAAATATTTCAGAGACATTTTTAGATGTTCCAACCTATCCTGTTCACAGTTATACTTCCTTCTGATGCCCATATTGCAATTCAGGATGCTCACCCAAGTGTTGTAGGGAATAGAGAATTATGCGCAAGTAGATTCAGAGAACTGCAGCAATGAAAGAAGAACATGAAACAGAGATCAGTAGAGCGATAAATATGTTTTAAAGTTTATACTTGTGGTGCCTTGAATTTGAGCTTTCTGTTGATCTAAACTTAGATTCAGAATCACAGCTAGTGACTATTACCACAGTTAAATTCCCCCCCACTCCCCTTTCCTCCCTGCTCTGTATGCAAACAGGAGGAAAGCAAACGGTGTTGCAGGGCTGCTTTCCTGCCTAAGCATTCCTCCGGCCATGGGTGCCTGCCTGGCCTGTGAAGTAAAAATAATCCCCTCTGCATTGCTGTGTTCCACTTTCTACCAAAGCTTGTTACACTGTGCAGTATGATTATTTCCTTCCCTTTAGCACGCTTAACGTGTATTTCTTTGCATGACTGTACAGGGTAGAGTTTTGGGGCAGACAGAGGGATTGGTTTTTTCCTTGTTTGGTTTTTAAGTTTTGAGTTTTTGTAGCTTCAACTTGAGCAGGAGCTTCATATTGTGACAGTAAGAAAAATGCACAAAATGACACCCACTGCAGAGAATTTGCCTCCTCCAGCTGTTGCAGTAGGGTTACCTGGCAGCTGCTTGCTCGGATACATCAACTACTATCACACTTGATTAACCCACACAGCTATGGGCCAGCACATTGCTGGCTGACAAGATAAAGTTAAGTTTAATTACTGTTATTTTCACGATGAATGAAGTATTTCCTGTATAAGCTTCAAAAAGTTCGATGAGACAGCCATCACTGTGAGAGAGGTAAGGAACTGAAATATGAGAGTGGCTTTCAGCTGTGAAGAGCAATCTGTGTCTTCCAGGATTTTTTTCTTTCTCTCAGACAAATTGTGGCACTGTTAGTGTAACTTAGAAGCTGAGAGGTGTCTGTCGGCTTCTTTGACAGCAAAAGCTGACAGATATGAAATTCAGTCCAGTCTTTCATTCTGAATGGTGTTGATCAGTGGTCTTTTGAGGAAGTAATGAGTTTGAGATATTAAATATTCCCTAAACTACAAAAAGTTGGATTTTTACTGAAAGTCTCAACATTTGGATGATTTTTCTATCACACAAAATTTGGCTAAGAATATTTGCTATACCACGACATTCCTACATTTAATCCTGTAGAATGTAAAATTGAAGGGTCAGGTAAAAATCCTGTGATATTTTCAGGAGGAAAGTCATTTTAGCCCTTTTTGCTTGGCCGTTTTTCAGTTTCTGTAATTGTCTTTTAGGTACGTATAGCAACTGCCATTAGCTATGAAGAGCAGAACGCATGAAATGCTGCTCTTTCCTCTTAACTTATTAATGACTTGCATTTCAAAAACATCACTCACCTCTGTTACTGAACAGTTAATTACTGGGAAATAGTTACTGTGCATCAGATGGAGATAGCAGTATTTTTAAAGGATAGGAATAGTTTTCTTCTGTGTTATTGTTGAGATTTTTTGTATTACACTTTTTCAGTCTTATAATGCATTATGGTTTTATGGTCATCTACTGTGCTTTTGCATTACATGATACGGCCAAGGCAGAAACGAGCCTCGATACAGTTTGCATTTAAATTCTTCTAATCTTGGCTGTTCTGATTTTGAAAAGCCTTGTTGTCCCTGTCTTGATCGTGTATTGTTTCTAGCAGCATAGTTATAGGATCTATGTAAAGTACCATAGTTCTTGAGTTTAAAAGATGCTTTTTCTCAGGTTTTTTTCTCTATTCCCATTTACAAATAGTGCTTCCACTCCTCTGATTCAAATGTGCTTTTGGAAAAACCCTGATTTTTCAGTCCCTGTAGTTCAACGAATTGTTCAAATGCTTTTTAAAAAAAAAAAAAAAAAAAAATGTATGAGTGGGGGGATGTTCTGTGAAGTTTGGAGTTACCTGGGAGTGGATCCACCTTCAGCTGAGCAAAACACAATGATAACCAGCACTTTACCACAGCTGAGAAGGCTAATGAGTTTGCCAGCGTTTTCTCTTGCTGTTCTCTTACCCCTTCCCCGTCAGCATTGTTGTCTTTAGCATCACACTGAACCCAGGCCCTGCTTCTGCAGCGAGCCTGTGCACTCCAGGCTCACCTGGAAATGCAGCATCAGGTGTAAGGATGTGAGAGCAAATATTTGGAGTTTGGCCAGAACACACGATACAGAATATCTACTGGCTCTCTGCTTTGGTTTTATGCCAGCTGTGGAAGGACAGTGATCATTCCAGACAAAGGCAGTGCCTGCATTTGTACCACTTAAGAGCTTTGCAGAATGTGACTGCAGCGTTTTCTTACATGCCAGCTACTATACAGCAATATGCTAACAGCATTTATCGGCTGTAAATGCAGGCAGTAGTCATTTTTAGTACGTGCCTGCAATTGTCCTGCTTCAGTGTAGACAGTCTGATGAACAAATGCAAATGAAAAAGTCTCTAGTACTTGACTGGGTTCCCACAGTACACAAATCTCTTTCGTGTCAAAGTAGACAATTCCATACAGTGTCTATGCTTTCATTTTTCCCAGAGTAGAATCAAAATGCTCAGATTATTTGGTTGCCTTGTAACCTACACTAACACATGCTTATCAGTAACATTCATGTCCAGCAAATGAACTGCTTTGGCCTCTCTGACTTGTAACCAGAGAGTTAAAGCAATGAAAAAGAACTGATCTACTCTGGTACTACATGATATAGGGATACCTGAACTAGTTCTGACTTAATTCCATGACTTAAGGGAATAAGTCCATGGCAACTGGACCTGCAGCCAAGGTAGTTCACCTGATAATTTATTCCAGTACTACATGTCCAAAGGATGCCTCGTTTCATTACTTATTTCCATACGTCAGAGTCTGATATTAAAGATCAGTGATCTAAGATGCCTATACATCTTTCATTAAAATGACCTTTTTGAAGCCATTTTCTCTGTATATCTCTATACAAAAATAAAATTAAAAAATCATTTTTATTATTCTCACTAATTGCAATATTAACTCAGTTATGTTTTTATGTTTGCTGCAGGCTGGAAATTAAATCCAGTTGTTGGTGCAGTTTATAGTCCAGAATTCTATGCAGGTAAGGACTATGCTTTAGTTGTCCATGCCATATTTTATTTTAATATTCTTTAAAACATGCAAAAGTACAGAATGTGTGTTTGGAGTGAGGTTTGGTTTCTTTGATTCACGTTATCTGCAAGTCATTTACAGATTTGTGATGCAGGATTTTAACAATTACGTGGGCGTACTAAAGTTTATACAGAAGATATATGAATACCTTTTTATTGGAAAGTAGGTAGTATAACATGAAACAGACTGCAATATTCCAGTTTTACATGAGATTTTATTTATATTTTATTTTATTTTAGTTATATTTTATATTTCAGTGCAGTCACTTTCCTCCAGGAATTATTTAAGCCTAGTGAGCAACAACAACAGAAATAATCTATCTATAAATATATATTTTATGCATATACATGTACATAGACATGCATAAGTATAGAATATCTGTGTTCATAATTTTTTCTTGAACTTTTTTCTTTAAATTTTATATTTATTTTTTCAGTTTCTTAAAATTTCTATATTTATAATCTATATTATCTCTTGAGTCTTCACTAAGATTGAATTCTGATCCTGGTTACAATTTAGAGTCAATGAGACTTAGTCTTTTTCTACTTGAACTCTGTCATGGCTAGCAACAGTTTCTAAATATGCTTTAGCAATGGTATTGAAAACAAACATGGTTGTACTCCAAAACCCACTTGATTTCAGAGGAATTTGAATCCCACCCATAAATATAATCACTAGAAAGTCCAAAAAAGCCAGTTTTTTTGAAAGCTAATAATTTACATCTAGGACAGAAGTAATCACTGTAACTCCAAATGTTTCTAATATGTAATAAAGTTGCCTTCCTTTCTTAGGTTCACAGTCAGATATGAGTCTTCCATTACTTTCATGGGAAATGTTTTTAGTTTTCCATTTGGATCTCTTTTTCAGTTGTCTGGGTGTGTGTATACTGGATACAAATACCTAATCATGTTTAAAAAAAAAAACGAAAATATTTATTCCTTGTCACACACTTAGGTAATTGAAAATAAAGAGGTAATTGTAAAATACATTCTCTACAGTAAGTGAAGAACAGATACAGAGTCATAGAATCCTAGAATAGTTTGGGTTGAAAGGGACCTTAAAGATCATCTAGTTCCAACCCCCCTGCCCCGGGCAGGGACACCTTCCACTAGCCCAGGTTGCTCAAAGTCCGGTCCAACCTGGCCTTGAACCCTTCCAGGAATGGGGCAGCCACAGCCTCTCTGGGCAACCTGTTCCAGTGCCTCACCACCCTCACAGGGAAGAATTTCTTCCTTCTCTCCGTGTCACCAACAAAGATGTTAAAGGGCACTGTTTAACAGCACCAGAACTGACCCCCGAGGAACTCCACTCATCACTGCTCTCCACTTGGACATCAAGCTGTTGACCACAACTCTTTGAGTACAACCATCCAGCCAATTCATTATCCCTTGAGTGGTCCATCCATCAAATCCATGTCTCTCCAATTTAGAGATAAGGATGTCATGCAGGACACTGTCAAATGCTTTGCACAAGTCCAGGTAGATGACGTCAGTTTCTCTTCTCCTGTCGACCAGTGCTGTGACCCTGTCGTAGAAGGCCATCAAATTCCTCAGGCACGATTTGCCCTTAGTGAAGCCACGTTGGCTGGCCCCAACGACCTCCTTATTTTCTATGTGCCCTAGCATAGTTTCCAGGAGGATCCGCTCCATGATTTTGCCGGACACAGAGGTGAGACGGACTGGCCTGTACTTCCCCGGTTCTTCAGGTTCTTCCTGTTTTCCCTTTTTAAAAATAGGGGTTATCTTTCCCCTTTTCCAGTCAGCGGAAACGTCACCGGACTGCCACAACTTCTCAAATATATGAAAAGTGGCTTAATGACTTCATCCACCAGTTCCCTCAGGACCTGCAGATGCATCTCATCAGTTCCCTTGGGCTTGTGCTCCTTCAGGTTCCTTAGATGGTCTTGAACCTGATCTTCTCCTACAGTGGGCGATTCTTTGTTCTCCCAGTCCCCGCCTTTACCTTCTGCCCCTTGGGTGGTGTGGCTGGAGCACTTGCCAGTGAAGACTGAGGCAAAAAAGTCATTGAGTACCTCAGCCTTCTCCATATTCCAGGTGACCAAGTCTCCCTTTTCCTTCCAGAGAGGGCCCACATATTCCCTAGTCTTTCTTTATCACTTCCTTTTATATTAGGAAAGCTTTTTTCACAGATTAAGCATGGAAAGAGGTTGCCCACAGAAGCTGAGGGACCTCCATTCATGGAGATATTCAAACCTCCACCAGGCAAAGCTAAAAATCTTTTGTTAGTTCAAGGGACTTCAAGAGAGGAAAAACTGTTAAATAGGTCTACTGTTACAAATGGATATTTATTTTAAAATAGCTGCCTGTAGTACATGCAGTGCCATCTACTAAGATAGATAAAAATGTTCCAATTAGGGTATTGTGTTATAAAAGTGGCACAGCATAATAAAAATACTTGGCATTCATGGAATTGCAATATTTAGTGTAGGCAGAATTTATTTCCTTCCTTGATGTATGCCTACATTGAAAACAGGAATTCAGCATTGATCTCGTTTGAGTAGTTAGTGAACCAACCCTGAACCTGCATAAATTAGAAAGTCAGAGTTATTAGTCATTTCATATAAATGACTTTGTGTTAATGACAAATATAATAATATTCCCATAGTACAGTAATCAATTTTCTAATACATATGCAGAATTAACAATCTGACTTATAATTGTCTCATGAAGTAGGGCATGAAGAGTTCACATAGTTTGTAAATTAAAATCAATATTTTCAATCTCTCCTGAAGGTAATTTTCCTAATTTACTGGACTTTTCCCTAACATTTATTTTGTCTTTTAATTATAAAATGGCAGGTTATTGATTTTTTTTGTATAACCTCCTAAAGTCCCAAGTGCATTTTTATTGCCAACACAAGGGAGGTGTTTGCCCTTCTTAATGAGAATCTTTAATTACCATTAGAAGAGTATTAATTTAATTTTATGAATTATGACATTCACTCTACCACATCTATGAGGAAAGTTCTATCAAGATACTTCATGTATTTCAGATTTTTTTTTCTGTTTATACATGCAGGCAGTTTTGGTTGGGTTGGGTTTTTTTTTAATGTGTATCAAATGCATATTTTCTGTATTGACTAAAAGATAATTTTTTCTCAGACAATCTAGTTAAAAAAAATATATCTCTGTACAGATCTCTTAAAGTTGTTAGAAAATGAAACAGTAAAAGAGCAATGCAGTTCTTGCATGCTGTAATAGAATACCGCTACATATCTTTCCTTTTGTGTCCACCCCAACCACCTTACTTGGAGAGGAAGCGATTGCACTTTTGAAGATTATAAAATTAGAAATGTGATTTTTAAGACAGTCGAAGTTCTAGTTATTTGGTTTAATGGTTGTCTCCAACACTATCATGTTGACATTGTACCGACTCTTTCATAGCCAGTGCAAGAAGTTCTTTTAGCTCCTAATAAATGATGAAAAATTTGGCCACTTCTGAAATAAAGATGATACATTTGCAGAGAAACTGTTGATTTAAAGTACCTTTAATCTTCATAAATAAGTAAAAAAACAGAAGGTTATACAAAGCTGTCAGGATGGCACTGATGAATGGCAAATTCACCCGTTTCTCAATTGCCGGTGAAGACACACGCCGCAAGGCTTAACCGTATTGTACATCATATCTGCCAACTCATTTCTGTGATTAAATATTCCATCAGTGCGGGCTATAAGGCGGTAAAGCTTAACAAGATTCATAAGATGCACCACTTGAATACACATAACTCACTTCCTTGGATAGAGAGCACCCCGCATGCAAAAGAAAATTAGAATCGAGTTAAATTACTCCATAAGACAAGATCAATAGAGAAAGGAAAAGATCCCCTAATGCAATGCAAATCTAAGATATAGTTATGTCCTGACAACTTGAAGCAGACAATTAAAGTCAAATAGGGAGGAACGCAATGTAAATCAACCCTAAAACCTTGAAGATAATGGTAAACAGTAGGACCAGTGACATGATTGTTATAGCTCTGCTTTTTTTCTGAGTGTACACTTCTGTAAAAGAAAACCTTTATTGAGGAAACGCGTGACAGCTAAAAATGGAGACTATAAGATACATATCAGATACGCTACAGATCCTATGTAAGTGAAGTATTACTTGGGGACTGGAAAATACTATATATTTACAAAACACTACAGATTTTTCTTCCTGAGTAGCCCTTCTAAAACTGTTTTTCTGACTTTGAAATCTCATGCTGTAGTAAATTAGAGTGCTCTGGAAAACGGCTATTTAGGTCACGTGGTAGCATTAATATGGATTTCCAGTAACATGTCATGAAGTGTGATTTGAAGACTGCTGTTGTAATTCCAAGGCCTAGCAAATCCCCAAACAGTTGTTGACTGTGGGCGTGCTGGTGAACTGGCTGGCTGGCTCACCTCCTGCCCTTCTCACAGGTCTGCTGGGAAGTCCTAAAATTCCATTCCTTAGAAAACAAAAGGATGGTGATTTTTTTCATTTATCATTTTCAGCATTTCACAGAATTCCACTTTTCCATATATCATAATTGATAGGCAATGTTTAAAAAATTGACTTATGTCCACATAGTCTCCTTCTAGCAAATAAAAGGATACTGTTTAATGTGCTTTTCCTCCTTATGAGAAAGAAATGCTTACTGAAGTTATCATTTCCATCTCAGCTTATCTTTTCCAGTAAACTATCAAGTTCTTAGGCAGGTTCTGATGAGGAAATTTGTAAGAAGCGCTGTGTGATTCATCTCACAAAGTCTTCATGTGAAGTGGGACAAATTTTTCACTTATTTGTATACCCATCCAATGTAAAATCCATCCCGTAGTGACCCATAATTTTGCTATGTTAAACTAGAGTCTGTTATCTATGGCTGGCAAAATACAGATTTGCAGTTTGGTTTCTTTACTAGGACTACTCTGGTACTTTCTTGCTATAAGCTGTTATATTCTTTGTTTCCATGGTTTGTTATAATACCATTTTCACCTGCTTATTTATTTTTATATAGTGTATATTTTATCTGTAATACCTAGCCTTCCTTTCATCCTCGAACAGTCTGAAAGCGAAGTTCCATGTTGTTGCTTTCAGTTATTGAAGATCTTCTGTTTTCTCTTTTGGTTTTTGAAATGATGAATTTCTGAGCAGTCTCTTGCACTGTCCCATGTTACTACACCTCTATCACTACAACAGATCAGTCCTTTAAAACAGATAGCTTGAGATGCAGTAGGGCCATTTTAAAAGACTTTGTCCTTGTAAGTGGCAAAAAATAGATTTCAGGGTGCATACCTGTTGGAGAGGCTTTTTTTTGATAGTTCCAGTGTGCAAAGTGAGGTGTTACAGAAAGTACCTGGAAATCTAGTGAATCTTCTTTCAGAGAACAGTTGAATTCACAGTGACGCACATGAGAAAATATTCTTGTCTGGTCATATCCAACAAAAAATATTTTAAAAATTTCAAAATTTAAGTTGGCAGTGGAGAAAGAAAGGGCTTAAGACTAGTGAGGAAGAATCATTAGAACCAGTCATGGAGCACAGCTCCATGACAAGTAATAGAGATCCCATTACCTTTTCACTTAGGTGACTAATTACATATTATTTTTCCTGAATAGTCATGAAGTGCTAGTTTTTCAGAAGCTAGTTTCAAGAGTCATCCTACATAGCTGAGTAGATGTTTTCACTTCATAAATAGTCTTAACCCAGTGAGGACTATTGTAGGCACCCGGTTTCTTGGGCAGTTAGTAGTTATCATTCCAGGGTGGCTTGGAAAATTTTCCTCATCAGTTAAAATGAAAGAAAGGGGAAGAACTTGTGCTTTTGACTGTTTTATATGCCCTCAGAAGACAGAGACGTTTTAGATGCCTGGGGCTTTTTAGCATGCTGTGGATTTGGAAGCCAGCAGTATCCTTCAAGAAACAGATTTTTCAAACTTTCACAAGTTCGTTTTAAACTTTGAAATATAATGTTATATATAAGTAGTTGAAGAAATACCATAGTACTATAGATATAAACATGCACTTAAATAAGAGGAATCCAGGGGAAGAGAGGATTCCTGTATGTTTGCTAACACTAATTCTCTTTGTTCATGTCTTAAAGCATCTATTTCGGGAGTGTAAGAGCACCTGGGATTCATTTCATCTTTCTAGTGTTTCTCTTTGAATTTAAATGACTCTTGCATAAGCTCAGCAAATACCCTAGAAACACTTCTCAATGAAGGTGTCTGGAGTTTGTGAAGCTGAATTATATGCTTGCGCAGCAATTCTAATCCTAGGGTAAAAGTTCACTGTACCATATCTGTAAAGCATAATTTTGGTGAAAATTGGCTGTCTGTCACTACATAGATTAATTCATCTTACAATTTGATTACATACACTTAGATTTGAACTTAGCCATTGACTAAGTAGATTTTCCTAAGTAAATGTATTCTCGACATTGTTAGCTAAACAGTTCAAGTAATTTTCTAACTACAGAAAAATTAAATAATTATTGTTTAATATTCCATCTGTTATATATAGATGCTCCTTTTCAAAGCATGAAACAAAGCTGTGGCTGTTGTTTCAAAAATCGTACTGTTAAAGTACCATCATACAGGTGATGACATCCTAGTTAGATTAACACCACTGATGACAACTAATGCATTTCTATAACTTCTGCGGAGCTGTTACAAGCCATTATAGTGGAAATACTGGTTTATGAAAGATTAATAAAGCTGGTAGAAAAATGGAATTCAGCATCTGTACTAGCTATTTACTCAAAGAAATCTTCCAGAATTAATTATGCCTTATGCTACATTATAATGAATTTTTCATTAAAATGTATACCATTATGGAAACTAAACAAGGATTATTCAAAGAATAATGCTAGTGACACTTATTTTTTGAAAGATTAATTTAGTTAATTGGTTATACATTTAAATCTGGAGCAAGGTTAATCAACCTATATTTATCATTGTATCAAAGTCTACACATTTTAAAGAGAAAATCACAAATACTGTCAGTATTACCCTTTTAAAGATGTTTCTTCTGCTTGGATGTATATCTAATAATACAGTATACACTTAGGCTTTGATACTGTTCCTATGTTGATCTCTAAGGAAATTCTATACACTTGATTATTTTATGGTATAACAGAAGATAGAGAGTGGTGAAGAAGGGAGTTCCTGATTCTTCAGTGTAAAAGTTCAGGAATTTTGACCACAGTCTGGTATAGAGGAATCATTTGATACTGGATTATGATGAATTTGTGCACAAGTAGAATCTGGAAAAACAGAAACTGCGTGTTTGTTGAAAGTTGGCATTCTTTCAAAACAGGAGAAAGGAGGTGTTTGCGGGGGGCTTTTGATCTGTTTACTTGTTGGTACAGTCTTGCTGAGCCATAGGTCTTGAGTTTTCTGCAAGACATCCTGAGTTCATACTACTGATATATCCCACCTGAACTAGTCTTAGGTAACTACACAGCAAAACCACACTGACCCTACTATCTCACTGCTTGGAGTCAATGGATTTGGAGTTGTTAAGTGTAAGTTAGTGCTGCATCCCCTCTATGGTACAGTATCAGCAGCCTTATACTATTCTCCAGTGGTAGGTCAGATCTTTGATGCTGAAGATTTTTTTAGAAGTCATATCAGTAGTTACCTGTATGTAGACAAAGAATACTCTGAGATGACAAATGAGTGCCAACAAGTTGATAGAGCTGGCATGGGTGCAAAGTACGGAGGTGAGGCAGGGAGGCAAGGTGAGGAATTGTTATATTAGCTGTTCTGGGATGCAAAAAACGTGTAGAAATGAAGTAATGCATAGAGGAACAGAAAAAGTCTATTTAAAAAGGTATTGGAAGGAAGGAAGTAGGGTCAATGAATGGCAAAAGTTCTCTAGCCTCTGTACCTCCTGTATGCCTCGCATGTTTTTTACAAAGGAGTGAGATGCCTTTCCTCATTCTAAGGTCCTAACTCAAAAACCTGCTTTTCCCTTTGAACTGCCAGGTAAAAAATTTCCTCAGTGGTAGTTCTGTCAGGTAGCATTTATGAAAATTTCTTGATTTCTTTAGGTAAACTCACTCCTCTTGTAATGTCTGACCCAAAGATAAAACAATGTGTTTGAGACAGGCTTGGAATGATAAATTCCTATGTGTGAGTAAGCCTGAATTCTACTTGGACACATGTTCTGTGAACCGCTGAATGAATACAGGACCAGGTATAATCATAATTAAACATGTGATTATGATTGCAACTTATTTGATTTAGTAGCTTATTCTAGCAAAGAGCACAATGTGTGTTAAAAGTACGTTTTAGCTCATGAGAGGGAAATCTATCGACCAGAAGTTGCTTTAGGCTTAGGAAGTCCTTGAGCTGCAAATGGTTGGAAGCTAGGATAACACCTGTGTGAAGAGTGCCGTGCTTGCTGTCTTCTTATGCTCTACCTTAGGTTCATGCTTTTGATGATTTGAAAAATTTTATTTTTTTAATTATATCCAACATGTCAAAATGCCACCCAAATGACAGCAAGATGGTTGAGACTATAGGGGCAGCGTGAAGGTCACATTCTTGCGTTACAGTCAATGGCCACCAAGTTAAAGTAGTCATATTACATCTTGACATTTAGTTCTGTAGTCAAATGATCTGTTCAGCTGCCTTGCCAACTACTCAGGTAGTCCCCCTCATCTTGGATACATACCTTTGTTTAGTTTAAGGCTGCTTTTGCTTGAAGGAGCAACCTTCTGTAGTCCTCTTTTTCCCAGTGACCTGGTATAATACATTTGAGCAGCCTCCACACAGATCTAGCTTAATCATTGTGGAATGCAGTGGTGATCATACCTGAACATTTTATACCCATGAAATAAGATTTTTTTTGATACTAGACCAGACACTACTTAAAAAAATCACAGAAATGTGGGTTGGGACTGACTTCTGGAGGTCATGCAGTCCAACTTCCTTTCTGAAGCAGGAGTAACACCAGTGCTAGATCAGGTGAGCCACGAATTTGTATACATCTACAAGGACAGAGATTTATGATCCTCTTTGGGTAACTTTTTCCAGTGTTGCAGTACCCTCACAGTGAAAAACTTTTTCCTAATATCCAACCTAAACCTCTCAAGCTGGCAGCTGGTGGCCATTGACCTTTTATATTATCATCTACTAGAATTCCAGTGACATTTTGGCTCAATCATCTTTGTAACTTCCCTTCAAGTAGAGAAAGCTAGTAGATTGCCTTTTAACTTCCTCTTTGACAGACTAATCAAGTGCAGTTCCCTCAACCTCCCTTCACAGGCCATGAGCTCTAGACCCCCGCCCATCTTGGTGTCACTCCAACATATCCTTTCCAGTTTCTCCATGTTTCAGTTGAACTGGCGTGGCAGTAGGTTTAAAAACTGTATGCAGTATTCTAGGTGCAGTTTTGCTGGCACCAAGTATGTGTGTGTGTTGGGGGAATAACAACAGCTCCTGATCTGCTGGCCATGTTTCCATGTTTCTCCTAACTTCACCTAGTATGCAGTTTGCCTTGTTTGTTTAAATGTTACTTTAATAAAACAGAAGAAATCATTCTGATCATCAGGAGCTGTACTGTCCTTTCTTTGCTGTTACATTGCTTCTGACTTCTTGTATGTTTGTTGTTATTGTCGATATAATTGATCAGTTTTTAAAGAGCTAAAAAGAAAGTTAAGTACTGTGCTTTACTCATGATGAGAATCTTTTGAAGAAAAAGAATGCTTGGACTTGTCTTATTTAAATATTATTTTGGGGACTAGTGAAAATGTGTTCTATGGCTTCCTAATCAGCGACGGTCCAAAAATAAATTAAAATAAATATGGTGGCAGCCTAAAACTGTCTAATTGTAAATATTATATTGAGATATTTATTTCACAACTGTCTTCCTGGAGTTGTCTTGTTAATACAGTAGTTTGAAGCATTAGCATGGTTTTTAAGTAAATCTGACAATTATCCCCACTTGCCACATGCTGGCTTGGGGTTCGCAGAGCAGGTTCAGTACACATGAAATAGATTCTGCTTGCAAGAAACTGCATTGGGAGCTGTAGGAGAGGCTCCATGGGCACACTGAGTGTCGTATGTCACGCAAATTGGCTTTTGGACAGCTTTGAACTGTGTGTGGTGGGCTGTCTGCTTCAGGGGACAAGACTAAACCTGGTCCAGAGTAAACTCTCCAGACTCTGTATGATGTAGGTTTAGAAGCGGGATATAAAACCAGCTGTTTTATAGCTACTGCTACTGTCTCACCAATTACTTGACAATAGAGGTCAGCCTGGGTGTGCACTGTCTGGACCTGAGGTCTAGGCTACAATATGCTTGATGATTGTCTGATAGAATAAAACTGAGACTGTAATTCAAACACCAACTATATATATATATATATGTAAAAAGCAATGGCTCAAGAATCTCTCAGAGGAAAATTTAAGACAAACTACAGGATCAAACACTTGTTTGTTCAGGACTGGGTGGGATAACTAGATAAGTTAATAGCAGTAATGCAGAGGAATACATTCCTCTAATTAAAAGAATAACAAAGTTAGGAAGATCCATGCATTAGGATGGACAGTCAGGCAGACGAGCTATTCTGAAATGTAAAGTAATAAAATAATATATGAAATGTCAAGTTAATACAGTTAAGTGGAATGGAAAACAACTCTGCTGTGTTTTAAACCTTGATTACATCTGTAAATTAATGCTAAAGCAGTTTAAGACTATGTTGAATTGTATTCCAAACATAGAGCTAATGTTTTCTGTTTCGTCTTCTTAATTTTTTCCCATTTTGGGCATTGGATTACAGAATCCCAAACACATTTGCATTGTAATTACATTTCATAATACTTACTGAGAGTAGATTTCAACATACTGAGTTTTCATTTGTTTACTCATTTGTGGAAGTAGCTGAGATGAAGCTGTGCTTCACAATGGTATGCAATCTCTGTCAGTTTGGCTCTGTCAGATTTGCTTTGTGAAATTGCTTTGGGGGAAATCTCCAAGGATAGAACTGCTTCTAGTAGAAGTGAGTGTTTTGGAAAGTTTGGAAACATTGTATTACCATTTTTGAAATGTTTTTCATGCTCCTGAAATTTTTGAATCTTGAATGGACTGGGGAAGAAACAGACTAACTAAAGCCAGGATTACGCATGATGATTCAATTTTTGCTCTTTTATATTCTTAGCTTGTCATTCAGAATAGAATTTTATTTGTAAGTTAAAACCAGCATCCACTGGGGTAAGTAAATAGAACTGAGGGATTAGTAATTTGCATCTCTGCATCTAATTGCATTAGATTTGCATCTCTGTCTTATCGATTTACTGAAATAGGTAATTTACACAGAAAATAATGTCTTGACACAATATGAGAGGATAAAGTATAAACACATCTACTTGTAATCCCTCCGGGGCCATGGTGAAACTGTTGTGTTTGTGTTTGAGCAGAAAGGCTCCAGTTTCATTTATTCTGTGATTCTATTCATATTGCAGTCTTTATTCGTCAGGCAGACGTATGAATGTGACCCATTGTAGTTATCAGCAGAATATAAATGTATATTTTATATATTCAAGTATCCTATTTCAAGAATAGTATAATACCAGCTCAGAGTTTATTTATACTTTGGAATTTCTCTCATGTTTGTTTCTCCAAGTTACAAATGAACCAAGAACAAGTTACAATGAATCAAGAGTGACATCATTTACATACGTTTTAGTCTGCTGGGAGGACCTAGAAAGATTCGAATAAAGATTTGATTTTCAAAGGTCCTGAACAGCTTCAGTGGAACACATCTCCCAGTGTAAGATAGTGACAGTGGATATCACTGAATATCAGTTTGTGTGCACCTGAATTTGTATATATGTATCATATAGTATACATATCTTGTAGGAAAGTTACAGTTACGGGCAGTACTGACAGTACCACTCAAATTTTTTACATGATTACACAATGCATTTCTAGTTTTAGATTTTTGGTGACAGTACATGAACAAGGATTTACACTTGGATGCCAATGATAAGCTAAAGACCTAACTAGCAAGCACTAACAAGCACAGGTAAACTCTCTAGACTTGTTAGGTACTTTGGTACAAGCAGTGGTTGAGTTTGTGTGACATAGTGATTTCATTCTCGTTACAAGACAAGGAATGTCTGTGGCTGATTAATAATATTTAAATTATATTTGGAAAGGGTGGTTTATTGCAACTGTTACTCATTGTTAATGGAAACATTACATAAATTGTTCCTGTGAAATACAGCCCCTCTATGGTAAGGATGGCATGCTGATGTAAATAGAAACAAGTCAGGCACACAGTGTGTGTTTTTAAGCTGGCATTACTTTGCCACATACCAACAGTACCATGGCACAGCCGAAATTTGCCACTAAAAACCAGTGATTATGCCATGCTGCATTGTCAAGCTATTCCTCCTAAAGCAATCTTTGAGAACTTTAGTGATCAGTAGTGGATATACCTTTCAACTGTCCATTGGTGGCAGTGGGTGAAGTTGTGAGTCAGGAAAAAGGATGTTGGCATGGGAGCAGAGCTTAAAAGTTTGCCACTTCCCAGCTTCTGTGCTATCTGCAAGGTCTTTCCCAGTCTAAGACTTCACAGTACATACTGGTAGGTAGTTTGATCGGTTGTGTGTGGTATGTCAGGTCTTGGAGGAGAGGTCCTGAAGCACCTTGCTACCTTGTGATGAGTTAGTTATACAACAGAGGGAAGATGAGGGGAGAGGAAAATTAGGAGAATCTCACACCAAATTCTTACCAGAGCTGCAAACTCTGTTGCTCATTCGATTTTTACTTACCTATCAACCCTGGTATATGACATAGTGTACTGGACACTGAACATATATAACAGGTGAGAGAGGTGTTTCTCAAAAGCTTGTAATGATATGACCAGCAAAGCATCATTGGGCAGATGGCTTACAAATTATGTTTGTTGTGACACGCACTGCTGTTCCCTGAGTCATTGCCTAAGTTCATTGAGTATTTTGGTGACACTCTAAGAGAGGTGATAATGCACTATGCTTAGAAAAGTGATGGAAGGAAAATTGGCATTTTACATAGAACTTTTGAATAAAGAAATCCCGTAAAATGTCTTAGAGACACATACCTTCACCAACCCAGTCTTTTGGGTTTTTTTTCCCCTGTTTTTAATAACTAATGTGAGGTTATATGTGTGTCTGGGACTTACTACATAAGTGTATGAATAGAGCATAGATTTTCATTGTCATTACCAGTAACAAGTATACACAGGTTATTCAATAATTGAATGTATTTCAGGTTTGTTGTCAGAAAGTAATATAGATACCGATTTGGACTTACGGAACTCACCTTTGGACATCAATTACTTTAGATTCTTCTCCTTACCATGCAACTCTCTTGTTTAAGTGAAACTCCATATATAACTTTGTGGGAATCAAATATAGGTTTCGTTTGTATTTTTAACATATTGGAAGAAAGAAAGTGTGTATTTTTGGATGATGCTACTTTATTCCTTGTTAATAATAGATCATAGAGTCATAGAATAGTTTGGGTTGGAAGGGATCTTTAAAGGTCATCTAGTCCGACCCCCTTACAATAAGCAGGGACATCTTCAACTAGATCAGGTTGCTTAAAGCCCTGTCCAACCTGGCCTTGAATACCTCCAGGGTTGGGGAATCTACCAATGCTCTGGGCAACCTGTTTCAGTGTTTCACCACCCTCATTGTGAAAAATTACTTTTTATATCTAGTCTAAATCGACTCTCTTTTGGTTTAAAACCATTTCCCCTTGTCCTATCACAACAGGCTTTGCTAAAAAGTTTGTCCCCACCTTTCCTGTAGCCCCCTTTAAGTACTGGGAGGCTGCTATAAGGTCTCCCCAAAGCCTTCTCTTCTCCAGGCTGAACACCCCCAACGCTCTCAGCCTTTATTCATAGGAGAAGTGCTCCAGCCCCCTGATCATTTTTGTGGCCTCCTCTGGACCTGCTCAAGCATGTCCATGTCCTTCTTATGTTGGGGACCCCAGAGCTGGCACAGTGCTGTAGGTGGGGTCTCAGGAAAGCAGACTAGGGGGGGAGAATCCCCTCCCTTGACCTGTTGGCCACACTTCTCTTGATGCAGCCCAGGATACAGTTGGCTTTCTGGGCTGCAAGTTCAAACAATTCAGTGTCAACACAACCATCCATGAATGATGAATGTGTTAAAATTTGAAGGAGTGTTATTGTGTTTATAGAAAGATCCCAAATAATTGAAGGCACTCCAGAAGCACTTTTTTGGAATTAACAGCATATTTAAAAGCATACTAAGGCCCCGTTGTTTGACTGTAGATAGGGAAGGGCTAAGAGAACACTTAACACCTATTATGTGTTCAAGATACTGTCTTTAAATTCCCTAGCCAGATGAGACAATAGAAACTAACACACTATTATTGTACAACAGTGGCCTTTTAGTCAGGTGTTTCTCATCTATTTCTGTGACACATTTTGAAATAACCCATCATTTAAAAATATTTCAGACCAGAACAAAGATAACGCTATTTCTGTCTGGAAAGACCAGTATTAAATTACACTTTTAGAACAGCAAATCAAGAGCAGACATGGATTGTGTATGAGGACCTTTGATAAACTAGCAAATCTCCTGGGTACTACTTCTTAGCTATCTGAATATTTGAGAAATTCAGTGGACTTCATCATATGTCATGTATGAGCAGTGACTAGTCTGTGCATCATCACTAGTACATCGGGATTTCTCCTTATGCTCTGTATATTAATTTATATGAATCATGTAAATATAACTATACGCAAAAACTTGCTTTTGAAAGTATAAAAAGGTTGGAAAAATGCTTTTAGTCAAATATCTTGGAACAACTGGGAATTTAATTTTTAGAATTCTAAAAATATTAGTGATTTCACATCATTTTCCTCAGTGCTGAATATTTTTGAAGTGATTATTTTCTCAAAATACCTGTAGTGCTTCAACAAAGGACCTAATCAAACAGTACATCCTTAATCATGGACTCTAGGAGAAAACATTGGAGGAAGAGAAGTATGAATGGGAATATTTTTTGATCTTGAAAAATACGTTTTTGTCTGTGCTGCAAGCCTGTACGCCAAAGATGAGTAGTAAATCAGTCTGGGGGATCTCTGTTTTGTGCAGCACAACCCACTGACTTGCTCAGCCGCTGCAGGCTATTCTCCCATTGCACCCAGCAGCATGGCTGCCTCAGTTTCCCTTCTGCCACCGGTCTGTCCAAAGCTCTCCTGTGTACCTGTAGTGAATACGCTCTTCAGACATACATGCTAACATTTTTCTGATCCTTTTGGTGGAGTGAGTTAGGAGGAGCTTTCTGCTGATGATCTCCAAAATCCTGTATCACTGGTCACATGTCTGCTGTGACCAAATAAGTAGATGCTTATATTAGAGAAAAGCAAAAAAGCATGCAGATTGTTCTTAATGAGAGAATATCAGCTTTAAATATGCTGTCACAGAAGGCATTGCAGAATTAAAGATGAACTCTTGCATGACTATACTTTTTTGAATTTCATCAGCTCCATGATATTATTAGATTACAGTTTGAACGGAAATATTAAGAACTTTATATTAAAATCCTTGTTCTTAAGAAACCCTGCCTTTATTCTATCATGCAAGAATTTAGTATTCTAGAGGAAAAATAATTTTTTTTTTTTTTTTTTTACATTAGGGAAATTATAGATTGTTTCAATGTTCTGAGGTTTATCCAGAAGATCTTATTGAAAATAATTCAATCTTTCCCCAGTTGTATTAATTACAATTTTAATATTTTTAATACCAAAATTAGATGCAGCAGAAATAATCTTTTCTCACAAAAGTAGATTTAAAAGTTCCATATTCTTCTAACAAAATCTAATAATAGTGGTTTAGGTATTAGTATTAATTTTATACACAAATTCGAAGGCAGATTGTCAAAATATAATTAGAAAGCTCTATGCAACAAATTAAATGCACTCTAGTAGCATGGATGAAAAAAGCATCTGTTTTGAAGTACTTCCATTAGAAATTAGAAGACTAGAGTAGGGAAAATTGGATTTGTATGAGATGAAATCAGAAAAAATGTAAGAATGTTAGCTGCAAAGAACAGGAGAATCCCTATGGACTGTGGAACAAGCAAAGTTTCATCTAGAATTTATGTTGAATAATAGAAATAAACGATAATCTTCAATTTCTAAAAACCTTTATATATTTACTAAACATACTTGAAGTCATTATAGTTACATTTTTCTTAAAACCTAATGGAAATTACTGATTTTAATAATTCCTTTCTTTTCCTCATTTCACTCCGCTGGATGAATGCCTCTATGTCTTCAGCTCACTTGAATTTTCAGGCTTCTGTAGCAGCACAAGTTCTGAAGCATCTATAGTGTTAAATACATTCATATTCCAATCTACACATTCCTAGTGTCAATTGAGTGTGTTGATAGGGCCTGTTTATCTACTAGCCTGAAGATGATGCATGCCATTAGCATCACAATGGGTATATGTTCATTTAACAGCTTCCAGTTGTGGATTTTTCTGGAAGGCTGAGAGAGATAGATACAGATATAGTCAACTATGTACTGTCTTAAAGTAAGGAGAAAAATTATTTTTTAGCTTGTTTTGTCTTTCAGTTTAGCAGTGGATAGCTGGAAAAAAGCAAGCATGTCCAAATGCTGTTACTTAAGGGTATGCTATTGTCTGGAAAGGTTAGAAGCATAATATTTCATGAGATTTCCAGTGCTCACAGTCCTGGCTAAATTGCATAAATTCCAAGAATTATTTTCCTTCAGTATTTCCCATATTTCTTCAACTGACAGCTGCAAGCAATAATCAAAGAACTGGTTAATGACAGAAATCTTTTTAAAACTCTTTTTGAAAGAACTGTGCTCTGGTAACGGAATGCAAGTTGAGAATTGCTCCGGTAATACTATATGGAAAACATGCCTACCATTTGTAATTTATCTTATGCATCCAAACATATTTGACTCAACTCTGTTGAGTTACGTTGCTTATGTCAATGCACAACTTCTAAAGTCTCACAAATCTTCATGTAAATTTAATAGTTTTGAACTTGTGTGATTCACAAATCCTGACAGCTTGACGTATGTCAGTGTGTGTATATATGTAATTTTTTTTTTGCGTGTGTGTGTATACGCAGATATATACAGGTATATCTGCAAAACCAGATGTGCCGCATCCTGTTCTTCCTGGTGGACTGTATTCCAGAAGAGCAGAAGGTTTTTTCCTAATGTGAAAGTATAGTTGTTTCTACCTCTAATCAATGTTCTATCTTTATTCAGCTAAGACTGCTAAGATATAACTGTAAGAAAGATGTTGAAATAGTAAGGCATTTTATATGAGTTCATTTAAAAAAAAAAAAAAAGGAAATAAGCTTAAACTTCTGTCATTTGTTCAAAATGAACATGCATTGCAAAAGTGTTTTTTTAAGTTGATTTTGTTTTTACTTTTCCTTTTTTTCTTTAAAAAAAGTTTTCATTTCTTTTACTTGGTTTTGTTCTTAATCCTGAATCCAGCTAATATACTGGCAAGTAGCCTATGTTTATGTATTTCTCATTTGAGCAAAAAATACTGAAATCTTCACACGTATTAGTAATCGCTTGCACCAGTGTTAATTTAAGCCATATAACTGAGATCATACTTGGCCTAACGTCTGTGTATGGAAGCTTTGCGGTCTGATTTATCTGCTACGTGTGCCTGAGCAGCCTCTCACTGCAGCAGAGCGCGGGAGAGAAGTCGGTGGCTGGGTGGTGCGGGCGGGTGGGCAGCAGAGCTAACTCAGCCCCTTCTGCTTCAGGAGCCAGGGCAGAGAGGGAGAGAGAGCAGCGGGGCGAGGGGCTGGCACACCCACAAATGCTCGGAGCCTGCCCCAGCTTCCCCATGTGAGAAGAAGGGGGGTTGTATTTTGGGGGATGTCTGTGTTTTGCTTTTTCAAATGTGAAATCGTACATGTTTATTGGGGCTCTTTCTGCTTTGAAGTTAAAGGACAAAAAGTGCCCCTGCTTCACTGCACTGCTCCGGTTATGACTTTATTTCTGTTTTGAGATAAAAACTGAGGTTTAGTTTGAGTGTTCCAAAACCAGATACCACTCTCTCTCTCTTTCTTGTAGGCAGGGTGCTGCTGTGCCAGGCAAACCAGGAGGGATCTCCCGTGTACAGTGCCCCCAGTTCACTAGTATACACATCCACAAGTAAGCTAGTGTTATGGCTTTTTGTTTTGTTTTGTTTTGTGACAAAAGCACATTAATGTGAATTGAGGCCCCTAAAAATGTAAACTTTCCCAACAGCTCTTGTTAAGGTAAATGTGGTATTTATAAACATATGTAAGTAATGTCAACAGTTAATTCAGTGGTTTTAGTTGCATCTTTATCCTCAGAATATATATTAAAAAAAAAAAAAAATTACCTGTATTGCAATGTTCTACATAAATGGTCAGAAGTTCTACAGTAACAGTGAAATTTTTTGGAATCCAGTACTGTTGTGCACTCTGCATTTTGTGTAGAAGATGAAGTTGTGTTGCTTTTTCTGTCCTGGTCACAACTGTGATTTAATAAACAAAAAGTCTTATGTCATGCCACCATTTGTTTGTGTCAGGAAGCAAATAGATATGAAGTCTTTTGTAAAAAAGGAAAAAGACTGTGTGCAAGTGAGTATTTTGAATTTAAAAAAGCTTCTCTAATAAAAATAGCAAAGACAAGATGAAACGATAGATGCTGCCATCAGCCATTTTTCCATACAAAGCTTCGGAGTAGAAATGTGTCCTCTAAAATTCTGAAGCAGAAGTGGAACTGAGTCTTCTGAGAGTGTTTTAGATTGTATTAATGGTACCACTGATGCCTATTCTCAAATCTAGTCAGATAAGAAGCTTCTAGCTGAATGAAATAGTACTAATTGCTGCTTGCAGAATTAGGGTGAACAGCAGCCTTTGCTATGTGTTCTTAGCAGTCCTCTGTAAAGAAAATATTTTACATTGTCCGATTTAACAATGTTATCAGATATGCTCTTTATGAAGATTGTGTTCAATCTGGAATGCAATTCTACTGTCTTAAAGCTTCTCTAGACCACTAAAATAATTAATTTCTTTTATTAATTAAAACCAGGAATGAGGACAAAAGAGTTCCGTAGCGATCATCTCTACAGTCATGTAACTCATATGTCAAAGGCTATGAATAGCATCCCTAGAGCTGCTGCTTTTACCATATAAATATGGGATCTAGTTTCAAAGCAGAAGTCTACAAATACATAGTGAACTAACAAAATATATCCAGTGTTTTAAATTGGAAATTATCAGTTAAATCTGCATTTGCTTCGAGGTGCTCCAAGAATATTTTGTACTATGTCACCTTTCCCAAGCAGTGGTTTTTTTTAAATCCTTGTAGTAACACAGAGATGAAATACTGACTGTTTAAATCACTGTTCCCTTTTGTACATTTTTAGTGCACTATTCCTTTTTGCCTGAAATACCAGTCTTTTGACCAAAATACCAATCTCTGACTGAAATTATTTTCCTAGAAAATTGTCCAAACATTTCATTCATCTCACTGTTAGGGAGCTTCGGGGGGGGGGGGGGGGGTGTTTGTTTTTAATTTTCTGGAAATTGCTCTAAATAAAGCCTTTCTTAAGTTTACCCTGTTCTCCTATTATCTCACTGAGTTCTATCCTAGGAAATTTACTTCTAGGGTTGCTCTTTACAATGTATGGCATTTCCACTATTATTAATTCCCTAGACAGTCATTGTATAGCTAGCCCAGCTCTGTACTTCACAGTTTCCATTATGTCTCATGAGTCAATCCCTTTGAAAAATCTTATTTTGCAGTGGTGCTCCTTGAACAATGATATCCTAACAAACACCTGTTTGTTTTCAATTATGCCAAATACATAAGTAAACAGACTTTGCCTATCTGCTTCCCACTGGGCAATGTGTAATACACAGTTTCATAACAAGAGATTGCTAGTAGCCCTTGCAGTAGAAATTATTACACTTCTGTTGAATCTGTGTGTCTGCAAGTCATGATTTTTCTTTTATTATGTACAGTATTCATATTGCCAAAATGTAGTTTCCCCCACAGGGTAACAACTCCTAATAATACAGAAATACTACAATTACTAATGATTGTAATTTTTTTTTAATTTCTCCTTATTACAAAACTTTCAATAAAGATGTAAAATACTTCCATTTCTATAGGAACTTCTAAGAAGTGAATAGAAATGAAGCTTGACTTTTGTCTCATTTCCTTCTTTTATTATTTCAAAGATCTATATTCCATTTTTTATGCACATTTGTAGTATTGAAATAACTGATAAATTAACATTAATATCTAGGAGACTGATACTTTTAGTATTATCGTTCCATGTAGACAACAATATTGCAGCCTTCATCTCTGAATACTTTGTTAATCATTTATTCTGTTACTGCCAGTATTGTAACCATGTAATATTTTAGAACAGCTTACAATGTAAGAATTAAGAGGTTTAAAATTTGTAATTGTTTTAACAGAAGGGAAAGAGTAGTCTGAGATTTTTAAAGCCATCTGAGAGGTTTTCAGTTCATTAAATGCTAATGGCATTTAGGAATTTTCAGATATTTGGAAGAGGATGGTCCCTTTTTTTAGAAATGTTGTTTTTAACTTGACTGTTCATCTTTTGCTCCCGAGTTATGTTCTGTAAGAAATGAAGGACTGAAGCATGGTTGTAAAATATATTTTTCTTAATTTGGCTAGCTTTATTTCTCACTTAACTTTTTAACTTTTAATTGTATCAGTCACTAGTTGTCTCTGATGACTCTGAACATTTTTACCCCATTTTTTTCACTGGACAGAAAGAAGAGTGCATTTCTTGGAGCTAATCTTTCCCTTCTGACGTTTTATTTCCCCGGGATATATTTTATGTATCACATTGTACATTTCCCAGTACAGTGATTAGTTACACCTCTGAATATGTCAGGAGATGGAAACATGGCCCTGCTTCCTTCCATCACTTCTGGCCCTTTGCATAATACAAAAAGAAATGAGCTGTTTCTTCTGCGAGCAGTGGAACAAATCAGTAACAATAGTCTCTCGTGCATCATCTGTTCTCTTATGCTGAAGCAGAAGATGGGACCTGGATCAGTTTTTCATTTGCACATCTTTTCTGGGAATAGATCATTTGTTATGTAGAAAGCATAGTTTCAGCATGCAAATGTGTTCACATCCCTTGGTGGGACAGATTCTTTGCCTTATTGAGACAACCAAAGGAAGCTCATGGTCTCATCTTGGCTGCTGTAGATTCCCATAGTATTGGCATCTTGAGGACAGAACTAATACAACTGTTTTCAGTTAAATACTTCATCATTATCTTAATGCAGAACATAGACGAGTATTGGAAGGAGATATATCCAGAAAGTAAAGATTAGAGTACACCAAGTCCCAGTGAGTAAGCAAGCGTTTACTGGAATCTTCCTGGAGGCCCATGATATCTCACTGAAACTTAGTAAATCAAATAGTTTGGCTGCACGTAACTGACAGTCTCTTTTTGCCCCTGCTTCTTTAGACTAGTTGCTTCCACAGGAAATTTTTAAATCCTGAAGAAATTTGTATCTACTGTTAAATAAGAAATGTATCAAGAAAAATCTTGGAACTTTTTCAAATTGAAGCCACTCAAGAATAGGATCCATGAGAATATTAAGATCCTGCTGGAGAAAAGGAAGATTCAAATGAAGAAAAAAGTTCTGTCACTGAATATCTGTATCACTGTTCTACAAAGGACAGTAATATAGCTGGGTATGTATGGTTAAAAAAGGCAAAAATACGAATCTCAATTTGTGCGAAGACTTTTGAAAACTGTTTAGTGCCTATTTTCCCCATGTTTCTGTAATGTAGAAGTACCTGAAAATGTCGGTGAAATAGAAATAGATGAGAGCCAAAACATGGGAAAGAAGGAATACTTGAAATTGTAGAATCATAGAATAATTCAGGTTGGAAGGACTGGGTTGCACCAGGGCACCTTTAAGGATGGAGACTGCACAACCTTTCTGAGTCGTCTGTTCCAAAACTTGAATGTCCTTACAGTGTAAACCTCTCATCTTTCAAGTTATGTTTGTTGTCTCTTGTCCTCCCGGTTTGTGCCTCTATGAAGAGCCTACCTCCATTTTCTTGACAACCTCCCCTTCCCTTTCAAGGCAGCAGAGGGCAAAGGAGGTGCACCTGCCAGTAGAAAGTTTCTTTGTGCACTGGGATAGCTAATCAACGTTCTTGGGCTGGCGAAGTACTAGCTGGTGTAGCAAGGAAGCCAGCCTAAAGCTGTTCATCACATTTTTCAAAATTTACAGTTGTGCGTACCCAGGTCCCATGGAAGGCATTGGGAGAGAGATTACAAGTTTTAACAAAAGCTCAAAAGCAACTAACTGTTCTTCACTGTTTTCTAGATCACAACTTTGATCTTTGTAACTTTTAGGCTTTATTTTAGCTCTAAGTAAAAGTAAAGATACTGGAGTTATTGGATATGTAACTTACTGGTAGATTTTTCTGAGCATGTATTAAAGGGACAGCTCACTGGACTGCACAGGTAACATATGTGGTAAACCAGTAAATTGCTACACTCCATTGTTCAGAGTGATGCGCAGATGACTGCCTATATTTCTCAAATGTTTTGCATGCCCATAAAGGAGAATTTTGCCTTGGCTTCAATGAGTACATTTTAAACTAATGTCAATTTTGGCTTACATTTTCTAAATGTTAGAGTTGTTTTATCTTCAGTAAGCATGCTTATCAGCTCCAAAATATCCATGTTCTTTTTCCATAAATTTTCATTTTTTTATCAAAAATAAATAAATCTCTCATATTGCAAGGAAGTGATAGAAATAAAAGAAGATAAAATATGAAAATGCATAAATCAGATATAATTTTATTTTATCATACTCAAGGGCAAATGAAGTTGGCCCATTTTTTAATTAATATATTGATTACAATTTTGTAAGAAGTGGTGGTGAAATTCAGGAAAAATGATTGAGGTGGTACAAATGCTTATAAATCTGTCCCACATTGTTCGTGTTCTTTAATTGTAATTGTCTGATAAAACTTCCATCAGTTTCTGTAATTAACCTAATGGTCTAAATGCATTTCCAGATCACTGACTATTCATTTCAATATAGAAAATGCCATTACATTGAGTTTAATTAATACAAAGTAAGTCCACAGTCATTGTGTCATTAGAATAGACGTTTACTGTTTTAACTATTTCAAATATGAATATTTTTTTCCTCTCATTTTGTTTGTCCCATTTATGGACTTGAGTGTTCATTCTCTATTCATACTAAAATAGTATAAAGCCTTTATAATTAAAATACTGAAAACTCAATGCTCTTCCAGTTCTCATCCTCAAAATATCGGTGTAGATATTTTTTGTATTTATCATTTCAACTATTTTTGAACAGAATTCAGACAGTGCCAAATTCCTAATCCCATGATATGCCCTAGAACATCTTATTTGTCTTGATATTCCTTTCACAGAAGTATATATGACAGATAAGCACTCACCAGAGAATACTTTTGCTTTGCGTCAGACAGATATTAAAACAATAAACTCTGTTGCCCTGGGATTTTAGCTTATGAGCAACCAGAAAACAACAAGGCAAAGATGAGATGGTTTTGAAAGGTGGGAAGGCAGTTCTTTCAGAAAATTCCCTGGAAACCTTTGGTCTTGTAATACTTTTGACAAGAAGTATTTTTAATTCTTAAGTTCTTTTAAAGCAAGTAGGGAAATACATTCCATTACTTCAGAACAGGCATTAGAAATGTTCCTAAATTATCCTAATAATCTTACTGAGCCAAAGGTATGTGTTACAGGCCAGGAGAGAAGGAAAATCTATAGCAGAAGCTTAAAGTATTAATTATATGATACGGGAATTTTGCTTTCTATATATGTTCTCTATTAAAAACTTACGAAGACTTATGTATGAGAGACACATGTACTATTTTTAAAATATTTTTTTTTCCCATGGGTGTTTTGTTTTGATTCATAAGTGGAGGATAGTTTGGGACTTTGTTGATATGCATGGAATAAATAAGGAAAATCATAAATACTAAGTATAAATACCACATCCAATAGTAAAATTTAGTCTGTTTGAGGACTCACTGTGCCACAGAAATGAGAATTAATTAAAGCCTGTCTATTCAATCTATCTGTTGAATATCCTTGCTAAAAGTAGGTTACTTGGTTTAGGAATATTAGTAAACTACCTCAAAAATGCTGTGTGAAACTATTTTCATGTTTCTTGTTTCAGTGAAGACATTCCAGGTTTTATTTTTCTGTGGCATTACTAATGGATTGAAGTAAGACCTCTGACATTTCTATTATATTCTGGGATATTTCCAGTACCAAGAAGATTACATGGGGAAAATACAAATTCTCAAGAGGTGATTTTAAAATGCACTTCTGAGCAGAATCATTAGTGGAAACATTCAGTTTAGAAATCTTGATTCAGTTGATTTTGTCAGGTTTAATCTGTTGCACACAAGAAATTACCTGAAAATTATATTGTAATGATGATAGTCGGTTTAGTATTATGCTGAGACTCCAGGCAACTAAAGTGTAGGCGCTCCTGGCATTTGCTATATCCTTTTCTGGGTTTTGTATGTAAGACATGATTGACCATATTCAGTCCTAATGGACATGTGCTTTATTGTAATGACATGAATGATTAATTTGTTCTGATTTTATTGCTGTAGTTTTTCTTAATTTATTTGTTGTGATTTTACTGTTATTGGTAAGGGAGTTGCAGTTTAGTAAGCTTGCCATTTTGAATTGGTGTATGGGTCAGGAACAGCTTAAAGAATGAGTATTCATATGGTGTAAATAATTTGCCTATGTTACAGTATTTCTGAATTAAATATAAAAAGGTTTCTGCAAACTGAATTTTTAATTGGTGTCTTTTCTCTTAAACTCGAATGGCAGGTCATTTCATCACAATTAAAATATACATTAGTAGGTTTCGTTTACATGTTTGTGGTTTTGTCTGCTTTTTATTGCTTAACAGGAAAAAGTTAGAGTACCGCTGCAAAGGAGTTCTATGATTAAGCCAACTTAACCATTGTAGGACTGAGATTCATGAATGAAACAGTGCAAAAATCCCACCCAAAGGGTCCATACATTTGAGTAGACCAATCACACACATCATTTCCAGGTTACAAAAACCTCAGTAAAAACCAGGTGACAGAAGCATTTAGGAGTCAAACTATCTTTTAATGTGTTCCCTGAATTAATTAATTGCCTTTATAAATAAAGAGAACCACCTCGTAGTAACCCAGGAATAATGTGGTAACTGACCTTCCTTGTCTGTATGTTAAAATACAATGGGTTTACATGAAAGTTTAAATAAAGAAGATATCAATAATAAGTAAGATAGGAAGTTTACTAATTGTTTTCCATGATTTCCCGCCACTCGCTGTACAGAAGTGTAAAAGGTTGAAAAATCATGTCTCACTTCCAGAGAAAAATATTGATGTCATCTCTTGTTGGAATGTCTTCGGAAGGTTTTTAAACACTGTTTTGGCCTATTGTATTGGACCTTGCTTTGAATAAAGTTGCACAATTCTGAATGTAGGATAACTTCACTGACTTCTAAATCAGATAGGTATAAAGACAACACAAAATTAACAAAATTAAGAAAAATTATATTCATATGTATTACGTTATATTCTTGATTTAAGTATCAACATTTTTAAACTGTAAAGTGAACCTCTTCTGAGGTTTTTTTGGTAGCACTGCCTGAAATTCTTGTTACAGCATTTTTTTGTGTTCTCTCACTATATATTGTCCTTCTGTAACTATTTTCAGGATAACTGTCCTTTTACCTTCTCTTTATCAGTATTTTACGTGGTGACTTATAAGTCATTAGTAAGATGTATTGTAGTTGTCCAGAATCTGTAAATATGGGTTTCATTTCACTCCTGCAAATCTGTTTTTCAGTGCCTTGATGTTTATACTCGTTCTTCTGTTAATCTGTTTAGTGATGGTGCAGTATATCTGAACTAGCACGCTTAAGAGTTTTATAAAGATAGACGTGCCCCGAGTTGTGTGCCACTGACTTTGTTTTAACTTATACACCATCCTACACCTGGGAGTGGGAGATGACTGGAATGGTGTGCATAACATTTTTAATTGTAAATTGTGGAGAGTATCTTTGTTCTTTAGTTCAAATAATAAAAATTATGTTTGACCAAGGACAGTTGAGCATCTCGTGTGTCTTAACTTAGTACTTTCCTGTTAATGGAGATATGGCACTTGGCCACCGGCAGTACTCGTGACTAATCAATGAGTTAGGACAATAGGATTGTTTGGACTTAGTCCTCTCTGTATGCAGCTAAATAGTGAGAATTACGTTTAATATTTTTTGGCGTCATGATCTACGATATTATTGTACATAAGATCCTTTGTGTAGAGTCCTAGATGCAGGCTTCTGATGTTTGCATTCTAGATGCTGTGTTACTTATTTTTAGTAGGTAGGCACACACAGTTGACCGTACATCTCAAATCATTCTGTCTATCAGATGTAAAGTTGTTAATTTTGTGGTTTTCAGCTTAGCCTGTAAGATTTGGTTTCAAATAAAGACTTACTTTAGTGTCACTCTTTCTTGCATTGTGTGATGGTTGTTATTAAATCATGTCTCTTTGAACCATGTTGTATACAGCAAAATCTTCAACCTGAATTTCACAAATAGTAAGTACTCTTGGGGAATTAACATTTTTAATATCTACATGACTTTGCAGGTGCAATTCTTTGTTTTGACAATTTTTTCCATTATGGCTTGGATTAGGTTAAGAGCTGGAATTTTCCTCAATCACTTCCTGAATAAATTTGTCCCAACCCAACAACGTTCTGACAACGTTCTTTTTTACAGTTTAATAATTCTGTTGAGTTTTAGTAATCCTTGTGTCATCCAGACAGAACTCTGGTCACCACAGAATTGACTTTCATAAACATTCAAATTACTAAATTTTGTCACCTTTTTATAGTAGTGCTATTCTTCATCTAGTTTTCCATAACCATGTCATTTTTACTTTGTCTCAGGAATGATGTTCAGCTAGACACAGGTGAATTTTTCCATTTGCTTGGAACTTGTAGATGTCCAACAACCAGGAATATGACAAGTTATAGATCAGTTTGATCATCTATATTTGAAAATTGTTCTTTAATTTAAGATCAGGTGTGGTTTCTCTGATCTCTTCTATTTCTTTTCCTTTATGGACTAGTTGCTTTGTTGTTCGTTTTTACCTACTGAGATTTTTCTTGTTTATTAGAAGTTTCTTTTGTGAAAAGTCAACTATTCTTTGTACATCAGCTATTTGTATTCTTTGTAACATCAACTGTGCAGTACTCTTATTTTGTTATTAAGTACGCTATAATTAATTTGACCATCAATTATAGCCTCTTTTTTATTCAAAATTGTAGGTTGGTGTAATTACATAGCTTTACAAAAAAATTCTCAATCATCTGTTATTTTTCATCTCTCCACATCCTCCATTTTCTTCTGCATGTTAAGAGAAATCCCTTCATGTCTGAGGGATCAGGTGGCTGGATATATAGTCCAGTAAAAGAAGGATGAGATTATATGGGAATTTCTGGTAATCACAGAATCACCAAATGACTGAATTTCAGAGTGGCTGAGGTTGGAAGGAGTCTCTGGAGGTCACCTTGGCCCCCCCTCCCTGCTTAAGCAGCATGACCTTGAGCAGGCTGCCCAGGACTATGTCCAAACAACTTTTGGATATCTCCAAGGATGGAGACTCCACAGGCTCTCTGGGTACCTGTGCCAGTGCTCAGTCACCCTCACAGTTAAAAAAGTTCACACAAAAGGATGAGACAGTTTCCAGGCTTTAGCATCAAGATTTTGCTCCAAAGGTTATAAATCCCTAGCATATAATGGTATCAATGTAGATAGTAGCCAATGGTGGTTTATTTATTGGTATATTAGAGGAGTTTAAACAAAGGAGGGCAGAGAAAAAGAATAATTCCATATATACTTAATTATAAAGAAAACTAAGTGTGACTTCAGTATATGCAGTCGTTGTTGAAATAGTAGATCAAATAGATCTGGAAACAAATTTAAGCTAAAGATAAACCAATTAAAAGTTTTGTTGGAACAGTTAGGTGTCTTCCTACTATTTAACATAAGTTCATTAAATAGGAGGTTGCTTTTACTGAAATATTTTATGTATGTTTTTTGAGTGCACTTGATTATGATGGTCGTTAGGTATGGAAAAATCTACCATCTTATTTTTCATATGTCTGAGGATGAAATAGTTGAAAACAGTGTCTTAAAGCAGCTGTCTGTCCTCTTTCTGGAAATATTTATGTAAACTTTCAGGGTATACCTTATTATAAAAAGTTTAACCAAATTTATGTAAAATTTGGTGCTAATTTGGATTTGACTGGAAGCTTAATGCAGTAGTGTTGTGTAAAGGGATTCAATTACAGTGTGCAGTGTTTTGTAAGTAACTGTCTCACAGAAAAAGTTAATTAATCAGAGCTGTGTCAATTTCCTTGTGCCATGTCAATTTGCAGCAAGGTAATTAATCACTAATCGCCCAGCATGCAGCAAACTAAGGGACAATCCGTGAGTCATTTATTGTTATTTTTTTAAAAACAAATGGCACACAGAACCATGAAGAAACACATCTTGCCTTTCATAACATTTTTATCGACAGTTTTGCATGTTGTAATAGACTGCAGCAACAAGCAGCTGTAGTTCAATGGAATATGAATATTAAAGAAACAAATGAGAGCAGATTTATAGGCCATTGCTTTTCTGTTATGTCAGTTTTGAGATTACACTGAGCAAATGAACAGTGAAAAATTACTCTTCCATGTGGAGAATGGTGATTAGACTTGTACATTAATTAGAGATTTTTGTTTTCCTTTTCCAATGCATTTCAAATGAGAATGTCCTATAAGTAATGGTTTGTCCAAAATACAGATTTATTCATTCCTAAACAACAGTGTTTAATACTGACATATATTTTTGTACAATAGTAAGGACATGATAGTTCTACTAATTTTAAGTATGTGTTTCAAAAAATAAATAGATTGTGAATGAAGGGAATAGAAGTGACCAGTTGTGACTGTATTTGACATACATGCGAAATTTCCTTTGAATTCAGTTAATTCACAGCTCGATCCCAGGGTTAATCATCTCACAAAAGTGACAAGTGAAAAAATGTATTTTCAGCTTGCTATTTTTAAACATTGTGAACTTTCTAAAGATTTTTTTACCCTGAAATTTTAAGAATCCGTATGTGTATTCATATATAATGTAAAAGCCTTTTTATGTTAAAATCTGTAGTAACAGAGCTTAAATTTTACTTGCTCTGTACTTTGGACTGTGTATTTAAATGCAAAGGTCTGCACACATCCTCTTTAACACAGGTTTTATAATTCTTTTAAAGAATGCCAAGTAATACTACTAATTGCTATTACGGTAAAGTGAAAACTCATTACACGGCATCGGGATAAACTCCTGATTCTGTTCCTGAAATCTCAGATAAGATCGTATAGATTATTCTGCTTAGCCTTTCTCAGCGTGCTACCAATTATATCTCTTTGTTTTTAATTTATTGTCCAGCACTTCTGAAGTGTTTCCTCAACAGGGATCCTCCTGAACTATGGGAAAAATGTAAATGTGTTTCCTTGCCTTTCTAACATTTAAGCTACGTTGCAGTAAATTAGCTATAAACTGATTTAGACATGATGTAACATTAAAATTCTTTACCATAAAACATTTGAAAACTCTTGATAGTGGATGACCTGCTAGTTTGTGTGAAGGAGGAGAGATTAGGAGTGATGAGAGGTAGATTCGTTCATCCATTTTGATGGCACACCTTTCTTGAGGCATATGGCACTTTCATACAAATTCAAACCACAGCACAAAGGCAAAGAATAATTGCCCATTAAAATGGCTGTATATTTTTATGGCTTTGATACAAAATCTGCCCCCTGTTGTTTTCTGCATCTGCTACTCTTCCATCTATCCCAAAGCTTTAAAACTTTAATACACAGTGTATAACCCTTAAGTATTTTTTACCAGGTTATATTCCTCCTTTTGGGAACTTAAGCATTGTCATTGTTCCTTCAGTCTTTGTTTTCCAAGGCATGTTGAGATATGGTGCCTAGAAAGTGCACCTACCTGTCATGTTCATTTAATAAAATATTAATAAAACCAATGCTTATATTACATCTTTCGGGAGAAATTAAGATTTGATTAAATTTCATCTCTGAACACAAAGATTAAGTTCCTCTTCTTTTCCTAATGTTCATATTTGTTTTCTATATAAAATCATTAGTTACCTGAATTTTGCCAGTATATTAACATGAATCCTGTTAATTCCAAAGGACTTTTTATTTGCCTACATATTGCAATTTGCTGAAGAGATTTCATGTCTGAGATCTAAACTGAAGTTTGATGAAGGAGGTACCCTGACAGTGTTTCCATGTTTACAAAACGTATCCAGAAGAGAGTACTTTTTGGACAATATTCATTGTAATAATACAATTTTTTTAAAATTTTATCCTGTTAAATATAAAAATAGAACAAATAGGTTTAAAGAAGGAATCTTACCAACGTAATGTTCCTAAAAAATTTTCATTTAGGCTATAATACAAGATGATTTTTATGGTTTTGGATGATTTTATCAAGCAAAACCAAGCACTTCAACAGTGTATTGTTTTCACTCTTCTTTTTTAATTTGAAAAAGTAAAAATGCAGTTCCACTGTAGGAACTGATTTTTTGTTGTTGCCCTTGTAGTCTCATTCATATTTGAACAGCTGAATGAATCACTACAGAACTGATGGGGGGCTATTAGATGAGAATGTAAATTGTTTCTTTGGCTTGACATTTGACTATATATAGTCCTTAGAAAAGTCGTGGGTTTTTTTTTTTTTAACCTCATATTATCACCTCATATCATCAATGTGTAGTTGGAGAAATCTGCCTTTTCTCTATCACAGATCAGAAGAATTTCAGTCATCAAATTGCTTTGATAAATTTAAGGTACTTTTGCTTAGAAGTGGACTCAGATGCTTCCCTGCCGAGAGTCAAACACATTTTCAACCCCATTATAATAGCATTATCAGTGACTGAGTTTCAGCAGTTTGGCACTGAAGCACTAAGGAAGGTTGACCTACAAACTGTAAGTCATTAAAATCTTTACCCCTCCTGGCTAATATATTCATTACTTGTGGGGCTGGTTAATAGCACTTAATGCTTCCTGATGGGAGAGCCCTTTCAATGAAATTGTTTTTATGAAGTCCATTCTTCAGCTGTGTTCTAATGGTGCCACTTCTGCTGGTTATTTTGGAGTGAGGATATTAAAAAGTTGGTAGCAAAATAAATTCTGTAGTTATTACATGTTCCTAACCATATGATTTCTCAGCTGGGCTGAAGTAGCATAACTTTTTTTTGCTGAACTCAAATCCAAGGTGACATGATCCTGATTATTTTACCTCTACACTTAATCTTTAACATTACTGCCTGGAAATAGAAGGCTTGTTTACTCTGATTTTCAGACTGACCCAAATCAGGTTTTGGGGATTGATATAATTCTGTTATATATAAACTCTCCTGTTAGACCTCACTTGATCATAAGACCTTGTAATGCCAGTATTAGTTCTGTATTTTTCAGGCTTAGTTTCCATCATGTCTTATCCTCATCCCGACAGAACTCCAAATCACTAATCTACCTTCCGTGGAATTGCTTCTACAAGCTTTTTTGGAGTTTTGCTTTGCTCTAGACATTTTATGCTTAATGATTTTATTAAGGAGACAATGCAAGACAAGCATAGGAAAACAATAACTTCAGGCTTTTCATTTTAACACATCCTTTGTGTTGCAAATACTTTGAAAATGGTAGAAATCACTGTCTTACCTTAGCATCTCTCATGAATGCTGAGCTTCCATTATGGGTTCTGGATTTGGTAGACACTTATGGGCTAAGTGACTCTTCCTGCTTATCTCTATCTTCTAGCCTTTTCTCCTCTTTCACAAGGGAAAACCTTCTTTCTCATAAAAATGTAATACTATTTTAAAAAAATATTTTATGTTCTTTTTTACTCATCCATTGATGGAGGCACTCTGCTTTTCCAGTGACATTTCTTTGTAGAGAACCATTCACTGTCAAAGATTTCAGGTCAGTGGCCCTTCTTATAATTCTTTCCAAGGTTGTGACTACCATGCAGAATAAAGATTATTTAGGATAAATGCTCAGTTATTGCAAAAATTTATATTTTAATATAAATTAGTAAAAATTAAATTAAAAATAAATTAATATTTTCTATCTGTGTGAAAGCTGGATTGAATGGTACAATTCAAGGGGAAAAAATACTCATAAACCACGGTAGGAGTTCATGCTTCCACAGAGGTATATTCTCACTGACTCCCGTACAACTTCTGCACAGTTCCAGTTGGGTTTCATTAGACCTAATTTCTTCTGAAAATCAAGAGGTAGGTCCATTCTTCACACACATGTATAAGGTGTGTGGCTGTATGGAGGAATTGTGAGTTAACTTCAAACAGTGCGTTTTACAGCAAAAAGATTGCCTAGGACCCTGAGTGTTGCACTGAAAGAAGGCAACTGCCTTATATATTGCCGAACGTTAATTACAGAGAATTAATTGCTGAAACAGATCTCAGAACAGGAGTTTCCAGATCATGTATTGCAAGCCCACAACATTGTTAGATACCTTACATTGCTGGAGCTTAGACTTTTTCGAATTGGTTTGGTTTTCTTTACCACTGTTTCTGTTTTTCTTGTGAAAGTGTTTTCTGTCACTATGTAGAGAACTACAGGTGCACGTGTAAGTGAAGAAGTTGTCCAAACTGCTCAAAGGTTGTCAGACTTCGGTCATTTTTTGTCAGTGGATTTTAAGTCAGAGAAGTTTTTCTTAGTCTTGGCAGTTTAAGAGTGCCCCTAAAGACTACAGGTTATTTTAAAGGTAGCTACAGACTATCGGCCTTCAGGTCTATCATTTAAGATACACACCATTTCAGATAGCAGTTTTTCCTGGCCAGACTCTCAAGTCCATTTTCGCCCATTTGCTTAAGCGAACTCTTCTCAGCACTATTTTGTTGGAGGTTTATTAATTTATTTGCATGATTTTTAAAAAAGGCACCAATTCTCAAATTATTGGAGAAACTTACTTCTAGAAATGACCATCTACTAGGTGGAAAGGAGTCACTTTTCTCATGCAGGCAGACTGGAAGCAAATATTACTCTTATAACAGAGATGATCATACTGGATTAGATTAGTTCTCCATCTAGTTCAATACCCTGTATTTGGAAAGGAATAAAAGCTGAATGCCTAAAAAAAGTTGTAAGACTGAAGCGACTGCGTAGGTATATTGTTCTTGAACATTTTGTTAGCTTTCTACAATTTGGAGTTGGTTTTGTAAACCAGAGGTGATGTCTTTATACTATTTCTCCGCAGGGAAACTGTTCATCCTTTTCGATCATATAAACTTTCAAACTTTTAGCATCCGTAACATCCAGTGGCAAAAATTTCCATGGCGGCTTAATTAGAGGCTGTGTGAAGAGCCTCCTTTTCCCGTTTTTTCTCCATTATTCATGATTGTGCAGCTTTGTCATAGCTCCCAGAGTCACTTCCTTTCCATGCTGAAGAGTACCAGTCCACTTCATTGTTTCTCTTACAGAAGTAACAGACATGATTATAATTAAGTGGCCGTTTAAAACGTATGTTGTGTGCATCACCTCATTTAAGCCAAGACAGGAAGTCTCCAGCATGTGGCATTCACAAATACGTTCTCTAAGGGACAGAAGTGAACAGTGATGGCATGTGTCCAACCCTCATGTTTTTCTCATGTATTGCTAACTTCCATCTATGAAATTTTATTAGAGCATTGCACCTTTTATTTATCTGTTACTATCTGGAGACAGTCCACTCTATCAGAGGAACTACAGCACAACCTGTAGATCTTTTTACTGTAATGTTTGCCTATATATTCAGTCCTCTGAAAATTATCTTTTACATTTTCGTGTGAACACTGTACTGATTAGTATGCAAGATTGTTTACTTGGAAAGGAAAAGAACAAAAGTTACAAGGTTTGAGCAGTAGGTCATGATTCTAGCACTACTGCGTTTATACTGTTCAATATTTGAATATATGCAAAAGTACTCAAGTATCTGAATTTCAAGTATATGATATATATGATCATTTTCCCCCCAAAAAAATGCTTTCCATGACTCTCTTTAAGTCTGCTTAAATGCAGTTGATTGCAAAGTTATCAACAGTATATTGAGTGCTGTAAGTTCATCATTCTGATTGTGACACATATTCTTTTTACAGAAAGAGAAATAAAAATACGGTATTTGCACTTTTTAAAAGACTGTTTTAATTTATTTGTATTGCCATAAGGTGGTTTTATGTTGTATCACAGACATGTAAATCTTTTCAGAATTACTGTATAACCTTTTTGTCAGTGAGAGAAGGACCTAGCAAAGCCCCAAAGCCACAGTAGTAAGGCAGTAATGGAGAAGTCACCATTATTACAGTATTTTCCTTCATACGTTCGGCTAGCAATATCTACAAGTTGTGATTTCTTTCATTTTCTTTTTCAAATTCAACGCTTCTTTTAAAATTTAATGCTAAAAGAGATGAAAGACAAATGTGGATTGAAATCAATTTGTATTTCAGGCTTGAAAAACTTACTGTTTTGTACATTGTTACTTCCATTTGCTTGCTTCTTATTAGGGCTTTGCTAAGCAATATTTATTTCTTTTATCTATTTATATACTGAAAAAAATTCAACACAGTGAAGCACAACTGAAGTAACCTGAGTGCCAACAGAGCTGGATTTGATTTTCTCTGTCTTACTGATCAATTCATTCAGAAAATAGCTATTCTAACATTGACCAGCAATATACGTAGAAAGGAGAGATGAAGTAATGAAGAACTGGTTAAAAAAACTGTCACAGAAAGCAAAGTGGATTTTTTTTATTTTTATATTTCAATTAAAGAGTTTATGAAGAGAGACATTTTACAGATAAAAAACTTGAAGTTGCACTGTATTACTGTTAAATTTCTGATTAAAATATTTTAAGTCTCACATGGAAAGGTAATTAATATTTACACTTAGTTGCAATGACATTATAAAAATGTCTGAGTTAATTTCTTTGTTATCTGTCTAAATTGTTTCTGTTGGGTCTGGATATTATCTGAATTCAGATAGATATTTCCAACCTATGCAACTCTTGCCTTTGAAGGACTAACGGGTACTGTTATGAATTAGGTACACACCCAAAATCTGAGAAAACTCTTACTCTGTCTTTCTTGCCCTTGGTACGCAATTAAGATCCAGTTAATAATCAACTTTAGAGCAAAAGTCAAGCTCTGTTTGATTGGTAAAATCACTGGATAATTTAGATCACTTCAGATCACTTGGTCTAACATCTCACCTCCACTTAAAGCAGGGCTGACTTTTGAAGATAGATCCAATAATGTGATGGAAATCTCTGGCATTATAAATTTGAGCCTGAACTGGACCTCAAGAGTCTCCTGGTAGCAGTGTTGGCTAAAACACTCAACATTATTTTTAATAGTGTCTTCTAAGAGAGTGAGAGCCACCTATGATGCTGCCATCTAAATTCCCAGTTTGCTGCCTCCTGTTTGCATACAAAGAGTTTTTGTAAGAAGAGGAGGCCTCTGGTTAAAAGACTAATAATTTACTTATTTTCAACTCCCTCATCCAGTTACAGGCAAACTGTAATATTAGCACAAGCATGCTGCTACATTACCCTTGTTTTAAAACACTAGACTGATCTGAATATTTTACATTCATTCCTCTTTTTTTCTTCACAGTGCCAGGATTTCCCTACCCTGCTGCAACTGCAGCTGCTGCTTACAGAGGTGCACATCTAAGAGGCCGAGGTCGCACGGTGTACAACACGTTTCGTGCAGCAGCACCCCCCCCTCCAATTCCAGCCTACGGCGGGTAAGGAGATCAGCCTCTTTCACCTATTAGCATGAATCTCCAAAGGCTACAAACTACGTGTGAGTGTGGTGCATGCTGATTGTGTCTCACTGCAGAAACCACCACAGCATGCAACCAATCCCAGTGCTGGAAGTGGTGCACCTTGCACGGAATGTTGAAAAATGACTGTAATTCGTACTGCCATGGTTGGTGGCCTTAAGCATTTCAGATGTCACATATTGTTATGTAAATGCTCTTAGAAACGGAACGCTTTGGAACAGGGAAATTGTTTCAGCTAAAGATATATTTTTGATGATTGCAAACATCTGGTTATTAAGGAGGTTGGATCAAGTTAACTTCTTTTTTTTTTTTTTTTTTTTTTTTTTCCTTCAAATAATCCACTGAAAGTTGTCTCTGGACCTGAAAGCTTAGCGGTATTTTTTGAGTTTTGTTTTGTTTTTTAATTATATTGCAGTTTGTTTAGTTTTTCTAGTTGACATCTTTACCATGATAGAAATCTGGGGTGCTTCTCTCAGGGCCATGTGTTTTTCAGTACGTTTGCTTAAATAATACCTTAAGATTTCACTGTCAGCGATCTACATTTACTAAAACCAAGTAGTAAACTAAGGAACAAAGGAGAGAAATTCTTAGTAATAATTTCTAGAAACTCAATAATCTCCTGTTATTTCAAAAGATTTTTTTTTTTAAGTTATATTTTTCAGAGAAAGAAAGAAGAAACAAATTCTCCTGTAGCTCTGTAAATGCTGGCACAGAACGGTTTTGTGTGCTGCATATGATATTTAAAAGCCCCAACATTGTCAAAATCAGCTGTTAAGAAATTGGGAAGTTTAGAAACTCATAAAACTGAGCGGATCTCAGGCCAGAATAGTATTTTGTCATAAAAATTTGGGGTAGACATGCCACTACCTCTTTGTAGAGCAACCAGATCTTTCTGAGAAAGGGTAAGGAAGGGTTTGCAAAGTCTTTGAGAGAAGGCAATCGATCTGTCCACCCTCACTAAAATCCTGTTCAGCAGCTCATCTGCTCTCACTGTGGATAACCCCTTGTAAGAGAGCTTGCAGCACAAGACCCTGTCCTCCTAATTTGTTACGAAGATGGATGCCCTTCACTAGTTCCCTCAGTTTCTCATTAAACCTTTGTTCTATTAAGTCAAAAGCCGTGGTTTTTTTCTAGACAAGTTTGCTAATGTAGTCAGTCAGCCTTTGAGCTAAATTTTCAGGGATATGCAAGAGAGACACTTTGACCATTCCTTCACATCGGGCAGTTATCACCTCAGAGAAGTAAGATGTTCTAAAAATGAACATAAAAATGATGCCACAGAATCAGGGTATTTTGTAAAAGTGTATTCTATTTTTTTTAAGTGTTTGTGTAGTTTAATGAGCAAAATAATATTAACTAGTAAGCAAAACAGTATTACCATTACTGGAGGAAACACTATGATTTTTGAAGATTGCCTGAATTACCTTTGAGCAAGGATGGTGTCCCACCAAAATTATCCTACTGTTGCCCAGACGCTCATTTAGGGTTAGTCCAGGTATTTGTACATGTCAATGACAGGAACAAGTTTAGAATGCCCTACAAGAGTCGATTTCAGTCTGGATGTCTCAGCTACAAAATGTACACTGCACATAAAGAAAGTGGACTCTTTCCATCTTTACTTAGTTGAAAAAGAACTTAGATTTGAACATAGTGTGCAGTATGTACCGAGATAACGACATGGGTTATTACCAGTTTCATGATGTCATGAACATAATACTTTAGTTTAATACAAAGTCATAAAGTTGTATAAGAAAATATACACCAGCTATGTGTGATACAGTTTTTGAATTGGACAATACTTTTTTTGTTACTAGTTGCAAAATTTGCTTTAAGGGGCCACATGTGGGTGCTCTGTGTATATATGTGTGCGGTTTATACATTTTATAGTTTAGTTAGTGCAGTGACTCAGCAGGAAGAATTAAATTTCCAAGTGTAATACATATATATTCTCATGTAATTGTACTGCTTACTTTCAGCATCTTTAGGTAGCAAGTTAGATGTATAAACGCTGTGAAAACCTCTTGTAACTTAATACAGAAGTTTTGCACTGCAGCCAGGTTCAGCAGCGTTTTGGAACTGGGTTCCAAGAGGTCAACTCGGCACTCCTGCATTCTTCTGCAGAGTTGTTTGCCAGTTAGGTTGGACAGATCTCGCCTATTTCCTTCATGACCTGTCCTTAAAGGTGACTTCAGAGGGAACTGTGCATTGCATCATTAAGAAGTCGCACCTTATTGTTCTGAATACTGCTGTCTGAGATTGAACCTTGGGAATCTAGGGCTCACCTTTCCAGTCAGTATGTTTTCTATCACAGTTTGACGCTGCAAAAGTTTTCAATTAGTAAGCTTTGTCTTAATTTAGATAGACTTCAGTTCAGATATTTGTCAGGTTTAATTTTCTCCATCCACCTATGCTTTATAACAAGGCACTGCTTTCCAATGCACAAAACAAATTTCCAACTTTTGTAATTCATGGATCGGTGCAGAAATAATACATACCTCTGTTGCACTGATAACACAGTTGGATTAATAAAGCTCTGTTCTGAAATAATTTTGGCCTTGTGTATTAGATCTTGTGCTAGTAACTTCACTGATACAATAGTACAATTTGGAATTTTTTTGCAATACTTTGTTCTGTGCTCACCCATTATGTAGTCTGACCTATCAAAGCAGCAAAAAGGAATTTTAATCACATAAAATCCTTAATCAGTTAAAATAAATTATAAGAATGTGGTTTTCAGTCACAGTGGGAGTAGGAGTCAAGGAATAATAGAGAGATAATAAAGAGATCACAGAGAATGAATCGACTTACAGAAGGAAGCAAACAACTTGGAATATTGATACGAAAAATTGAAAAAACATTGAATGGTCTTTTGCAATTCATTTAGTAACAATTTCTCATTTTTCACTCAAGGAAGGAACCCAGCCTTAGAGCCAAGCAAACAGTTTCATACTAAAATGTTTTCAACCATTAAAAAAAAAGACATTTATTTTGTATAATGATGGATAAAATTTTAATTATAAATTTACATTAAGTTCCAGCAATGTTTAGTTAGAAAAATACTACTTTTCTTTTTAAAAAAGAACCCACATATAAGTGTAAAACTGAAAGCTGGAGTTTGAAATTGCCTTTTTCATTTTCTTTTATCAACCTTAGAAAGCTTATTACTGAAATAAAATATAATACTTCATCTGAAATAATCTTCACACTTCAGTTTTGGAGCAGAAGCTGAATAATTTTGCTTTAAATTTGGAAATCAACTGTAAAGCTAAGGGTGTGTATTCCTTAGACTAGACTGACATGCTGCTTACTCTCAGCAGCACTGTCTGAGGATTCCCTGCTCTGTAACAAAAGCCTTTTCTATTATGTCTCCCTTGAACCTGTGGTTGTTCTTGTTCACTGGTATCCTGTTTGATACTGACTGTGACCTTTTCTTAGAAACTGTTTATCAAGAAATCTAAGAAATGGCAACGAGTCCCAGGCTGTAAGGAAATCTAGATCTTGTGCTCATTAGGCGAAACAAGTTAGTGTGGTTCATATGGACAGCTCTCTTCTGCTGGGCCTCACAGTTACTGAGAAACAGCAAATACAGCATGGTTTGCTAGGTCTGAGAAAAATTCTTGATTATAGCTGTATATAAGGCCATTGTTTTCTTATAAATCAAAGAACAGCACATATGCTTTAAAACATGTCATTTAAAATTGAAATCAGTGTTCATGAGTTATGTAGCACTACAGAAATAATTAATGGATCCTTTCCTTGCGAGTGAGGCATTTCACTAATTCCTTGAGATAGAGTCTTGTTTATTAGCTCATGGAAGATACTTCATTTTTAGCATCACTTCTAATGCCTTGAAATACTACAGTATGCAGCTTACTCATAGCTTCATATGTATAATTTGTTAATGTACAATTGTTAATGTACCATACAAAACCAACCAAAATGAGGGAGTAAAGCTTCATTTGTGTGAGAAAACTGAACGCTGAAATTTAAAAGTGTTTGGAGATGTACATTGCATCGAGAGCTTAGCTTCAGCACTATGCTGCAGGAGGAAGAGAAGAAAGATGGTTGTGTTGTGTGTGGCATGAGCGGTGCATGGAGGTCAGAGCTTGTCAGTATGCGAGGAGGTAGCTGTGGAGCTAGGAGCTAATCCCTGCTCATCTCAGGGGGCTCTCCCGGAACTCCACAGCAGGACTGGTGACTTGGTTGAGGAGCAAAGCAGTTACTATTTTAAGCTGACTAAATTCCTTTCATACCTTCTTTTTTGGGACAGCTTCCATATGGGAAGATTTGAGCTTACTGCTTCTTTGACCTTTGTTGCAGGCTTCTCTCTGGGTACTAGATAGTGTTTTGTACAAAATAATTTCTTTAAAAAAAAAGAAGACATCAATAAAAAAAAATGTCTTCTTGGCTTGACTTACGTCTTTCTAGGATTATCTGTTTGATTGACAAAGTGCCTACTAATGGTGTAAGAAATATCCTAATAAAGCAGAAGCTACTAGTAAAGGTACTCTTATGACAGACTGTAGATGCAGTTGGCAGTACCTACATTGCCAAAAGAAAGGAGAATCAGTTTTTGTTCTCTTTGGCAAAGCACTGCAAGCAGTGATTTGATTTTGATACCTGTAATTAGCAACTAGAAACTCAGCATTCTTGAAAATCGTTTGCCAAATAGTAAAACATCATGAATATGATGCTCCATCTTTATACTGCTGTCAAAAAAGACAGTGTCACTGTATATCTGGTAGTATAACAGATATTAGTAGTAGATAGCAGTATTAATAAAACTAATGAGAAGCCCTTCTGTTTCAGCATCATTTGCCTCAAGTTATTCACAAGTTTAGTGTGTGATTACTTTGTCTTTATATTTCTTCTCTGCTCCTTCCAGTTCTGATGAAGCTAACAGAGAATTAGCTTGCAGTCGATATCTCTGCTTCTGGTGTCTTTTCTGGGAAGACAGGGGACAGCGGGACAGCAATATGCTTTTTTCTCTTTGGAACAAAGAATATTAAAAAAACCCCTCAACCCTAAATAAAGTTGTGAGGTTGGGGAGGGTGAAGGAGAAGTAACAGAGACTATTCAGAAACAGTCCTCCTTTGTTAAAATAATTGTTTTGAAGTGCTACTTTCTAACTCATTCAAAATGGAAAAGAAGCTTTATTTTCCAACACCTTATTCTGAATTAGAGAAAGAAGGATAATTAATATAAGCTATTACATCTTCTACGGTAGTTATGGTTTTTGCCAATACACTTCTTCGGGCTCACAGAAACTTCCTCTTACTTTGGACTCTGTGCTTTGTATATACGTGCAATTGTTAGAAGAAAAAAGGTGTTTTGCCAGCGCATAGTGATTTATGTCTTCCAGCTTTGTTCTCTGCAGCAATGCCCTCAATTAATTTTCCAAAGCAGACAACATAACTTGTTTGTGGCAGAAAATGTTGAAACTGGAAAGACAAGAACCTGGAATTAGAGAACATTCTAAAAAGTTGAAACAGACTCAAGCAAGAGTTTCAATTCTATATTTACAACAGTGAAAGTTGTGTTAGTAGAGTGTTGTGAGGTGTTACTTTAATTCTTGGTCTTTTTTGGTTTATTTTAAATAAACCAAGTTGCATCTCTTCTTTTATTTGCTTCATGAAGACTTCATATAAAATGTTTCGTATAAAAGGTGATTTCCGAGACCAAAAACGGGAAAATATGTGTAGGACAGTGAAGGCAACTGTACCAGCAATCAGAAAATAGAGAACTTTTGTTTCTCGGGTGCTTTCTCTCAGTTGTTGTGGAGGGGAAATAGCGAACTATAACCATAATTCCTATTGCAATGAATGAAATCATGATTGTAATGCCCATTTGTTACACTGAATCAATCGCTCCATGCACTTAACCTGCCTTAGGTTATTTATGTTAACTTGTGCAGATTGTGTGTATGGCTGAGGGCCATATATACTCAGCTGCTATGAAGTTACCAAACTAAGGTTTGTACAGTCAAGAACTGTTGTCTCATGTTATTGATAGGTTATTAAACCCAATCCTTTTGAAAGATGAGGATAGAAACATGATCATGAAGACAGATGTAGTCCTCCCAGGATATTACAAAGGTGAAATCTAAACTAGTAAAGAGTCTGTCTTAATATAGTTACAAATATAAGACAGAGAGACTAAAATAAAGCAGCCAAAACCATGCAAAGCAGATGTGTAATAGTTGGTGAGAAAAAAGTTTCATATTTATAGAAAATTTCAGGAAATGGCTGCCACATATGACGCTATGTAGATGCACGTTTTCTTATTAAATCAACATTTCTTCTCTGAGTTTTCCTTAGCACAATAAAATCATAAAATACAACTGAATAAATCCCCCAAATTTGTTGTTGTTATGTAATGCCTTCAGGTTGCACATTAACATGTCCTCCATTCCTGAGTGAAGTAATTCAGATTTCAGTTACTTGGTTGTTTTCAGACCCTGTGTTGGTTTACAAGGAACTGAGGGTTTATCTGTCTGACAATACAATTTTTTGAATGTAAAGTATAAAAGGAGCTGTGGTGAGATGGGTCCCTGTGTGATGCATTCAGTCTCTTTCCATGCTTGAGATTTGTCATTTGTTTTCTGCCTGTAGCTTCAGAGAGAGAAAAGGGGATGATAAACCAAGCAAATTACTCTTTGGAAAATTATAGACTGAAGGAAAGAAAAGCACAAGAGCAAAATACAGCTCTTGGTGTTTTACACTTTGTCCTTCTGATGAAGGGTGCTGTTAGAAAATGCATTTGATTCCACTGGTAAGATTCAGTCACAGGAGTCAACGAATGACAAGGACAGTGAATAAAGAAAATATTATCTGAAAAATCTATGAAAGTGTGAGGAATTACTTTTCTTCAAACTTCAAAAGAAGCAGAAGATTTTGTATTTAACATAAGTATCGTACTGCAAGACTATATGGAGGAAATAAGATAAAATCAGCTGATATCTTTCCATAGTACACGTCCTGCTTGGAAGCATTACACTGAATTGCCTGATTCTGTCACTTCATCTTAATACTAACCACGTTTAGTGACAGAGTCATGCTTTCATGTCTCATTTTAGTGTTGGGTACTTCCTTCAGTATAATATTTATGAAGCAGTTGCATATTTAGAATTCGAAATAAGTTTCTGTCTGTGCAAGACTGAGCATTATATGTAAAAGGAAGGCCTAGGTGAATGAAGTAACCTATCCGAGATTACAACCAGCTGCACTTGGCAATTAAAAATGTATTGGCCCCTATTCATCTTGCGACATCCTCACTGTGTATCCGCAAATCACCAAGAGGAGGAAGAAAAAGAAGTCCCCTTTCTGACACATATTCTTTCAAAAGTGTTATTTTCTGAATAGTAATGTTTAATAATAATTGAAGATAGTATGTTTTAATGTGCTGTGGTGAGTTGACCTTGGCTGACTGCCAGACCCTCACCCAGCTGTGCTCTCATTCCCCCTCCTCAAGACTGTAGGGGGAGAAAGTAAAATGGAAAAGCTCTTGGGCTGAGATAAAGACAGGGACATTGCTGACCAATTACCATCATGGGCAAAACAGACTTAATTTGAAAATTAATTTAGTTATTGCCTATTAAAATTCAGATGGATGGTTAGAAACAAAGACAGAACCTAAAACAACTTCCCCCCGCTCCGCTCCTTCTTCCCAGGCTCAGCTTGAGTCCTTCATTCCCAACTCCTCTACCTCCTCCCAGCACAAGTGGCACAGGGATATGAGGAACTGAGGGTTGTGGTTACGGGGCCTCCATCTTCAGTAAACCTTGTATCATTTGTGTATCATCTCATAAAACTCCTTCTATGTTGTTCACAGTTGTGTACTTCTACCTCACAGTCATGTGGAATGTTTTATTTCTTATGTGGAAACAGATATAAGAAAAATATGTAATGTTTTAAAATAATCAAAACCAAAACGAAGGTACGCTACAATGTCAATAGCAAGCTCTCTGAAAGCTACCAGTGTAGACCAGATTTGGCATATTTTGTTCTGCAGACACAATAAATAGAAAAATACATGAGTAAATGTCTGACCTTACTGAAGCAAATGGCAGACGCTGATTTAAGCGGAGCTGAGTTTTCACACGTTATTATTCCATATCAAACTTTTGTCATCAATGTGGTTTTATCAATGTGGTTTGTGTGCATGTATGCATATTTATGATTTTCTCAAGTGATTCTGATTTAGATACATACCAGCTCAGCCCTGTGGGTTTTGGTCATTGACCTCAATAGATCAGTTATATTTCTGACATGAAAATTCTTGTTGGAATTGCAAAACAGCTTAGGCTAGCAACTTGGTAATAACTGTTATTCCCAGATAATAGTATTCCTAAATTGAAAATATTGTTACAAAAAAACTATTGTGTGCTCTCTTATTTACCTCTCAAAACAACTTGGGTTGATTCTGATATTGGAAATACCCATTTTAAGTTGCAGAACTGACAAGTGAATGTAAAATTGCAGGACTTACGTAATGTGTGTATTTGGTAGGCCACTGTTGTGTAGTTCCAGTTTTATTTAGTGTAATCATTTAAACCATCTTTGTCATACTGTGTCATTTATCCTAAAGCGTTTAGAATCTAAAATTTGAACTATTTACAATGACAATTTATCTTAGCTGAAATGCAGCAGTCTCTGGGTAAACTGTTAACAGCAATATAACATGCTACATTTTTTCAGATAAGTAGTAATGTATCCAACCAAAGCTGCAGGGGAGCTCAGAACCGTTGGCATGTTTGCCAAAGTTGTAAAATGATAAAGCGAGGAAGGTTAATACTTCTTTTTTGTAAGAATAATTCCATGACATTCTTAACAGACCTGTTGTCCCTATTGGAAATGTATATCAAGCCAACAATGCAGTGCCTATGAATACTCTCATCTCTGTGTACACTGAAGTATTGAGATTTGACCCAATAGGTAGAATACCACCAGTATAATTATTTCACACATTCCTCTCACCATATAAACTTACGCTGTTTTGTTTTCCATCTAAGTTATGACAACTACTGCTTTGCTTCAGCGGGTTGATATAATTGCAGGACAAGATAGTTCAAGAGATGGCATTTTGTAATGTGTTAAAAGTGATTGTATCATTGGCCCACTGAAATTTTTTATTAAAAAACGCTGCCAATATGTGGTTTCTTAAAAAAAAAAAAAAAAAAAAATAAAAGAAGAAAAAACCCCCCAAACCTTATCAAAATTATTTTCAAATCCTGCCATGCTTTGCCTCTCTTTGACTAAGCATTTGGCATACTTTATAAGATGTGTTCAGTACAGTTTAACTTCTGATAATTACTACCAACCTCCTTAACCAATGTGAAGAGTGCCTTCGTTCCCCCTCCCTCTGTACTTGTGACAAGACTAACCTCAGCTGTGCAGGGGTTGGTGGCATTTGCATGTGGAAATGCACTAATATGGATGTTTTTCTTTGTGTGTGCATCCTTGCAGTGTTGTATACCAGGATGGATTTTATGGTGCAGACATTTATGTAAGTATTCATTGATGTGCATGCTGTCCTTGTACATTACCAGAGTCATTCTTTTTACAAGTTTGCTGCCTAGCTTGACTCTGTTTTGTCTATTTACCATCCCTTGCCTGTCAGAAAGAATTGAGAAGAATATCTCTCACATTGGAAGACCTTTCTGTTCATTACATCTATCATTGTTCAGTGGAGCTGAATTAACTCTTCAATCAAATGCTGAGTGAATGCAAAAAGATGTGAAAAATGTGTGTGCGTGTGGAGGGGTGTCTCCCTTCAAAATTGAAGTACAAAGAAAAAAATAAAAACAAAGCAGAAACATTCTTCTGCAAATCCCCAAAAGCTCATTTTTTAAAAAATCAAGGCAATCTAAGTATTATTAATACCTGAAGTATGACAATACTTTATGGAGAGATACAGATTTCTCAAATCCAGGCAACATTGGGTGTACGTAAGTGCCATGGTGATAGTAGAGCTTAATTACATAGTAAGTTTAAGATATGGCTATGTATTATCTGTAAGCTCAGTAGACTTTCATCGGCTCTTTTAAAATCCACTTATTTCAGTTTAAATAAAATGGGTAGAGACCAGTCATGATATAAGTGGTTATATTTGTTAGTAAGGATTTATAGCCCTGGATCCATCATTAGCTACTTCACCTCATTGGCCACCACTTTCCTTTTATATAATATCTTTTAAAGTTTCTTACCAATACTGAAGTTTTTACTTTGAATGTATACAAAGAGGCTACTTATGTCTGAGTATGCAAGAGCTTTCAGGTGGTTGAGGGTGAATTTCACTCTTACCTATGCGTGGATGTAAAATATTTTACTGATGCCCCAGTAATATTTCACATTTGTTATTATTTTGATAAAGTAATCTGGTCCTAAGTTACAGGTATCATCTTTATTTCGCCAGACAACTTTCTCTAATGTACTTGTACTTCTTTCGTACTGTCTCTGTTAAGATACAAAGAGAGTTGCAATTGGTATGAATATTAAAAATTTGATAGGTAGTGCTAGGAAATATTCCTTGTATTCATTATCAGCAATCTTTTAGAAGTATATCCAAGGGGGAACAGATTTTTTTTTTTTAATAAGTTTTACATAACGAAGGAAAACAATTTGAATTTATGGATTAAGTAGGTTTTGTTTTTCTGATGGAGGCAGGAAGAGACTGATACTTACCTGAAAATTCATTTCTGTAGATTGTAAATATATTTAAAATAAATGAGCATGGGTTAAAATTCTCTCCCTATGTAGTTATGCACTTAGGGATGTTATCAGTAACATATTGTTTACAACACATGAGACTAGTCCATTTGCCAAAGGCTTACTCAAGTGTAGTATGCTGATCTAATCTCACCTAAACACATTGCTGCTGAATTTTTGAGCTATATAGGATACGTGGTACAGTGTGGAATTTCTTCAAGTGTGGTTTCCAATTTTCATATTTCTTCAAACTGTCAAAAGAATGTGACATCCATTTTGCTCAGTTTACCAACCTAAAAATCTGAAAGGCAACAAGACATCTTTCTCAGGATTGCTTAATGTGATAGTATAGGTGAGAATTAAATGTTAATGTAACAGGTCATAGTTTTGGAACCCACTGCTACTGAAAAACAGGAATACCTCTGTTGGAGATTGACAATATTATTTTTAGGTGGCCTTACACCCTCTCACAGACTTTAATATTTTGTTTCCAAATGGAAAGTGATTTCAGTGAGGAAGATACCGAAGACATTACTAATTTCTAGTATAGCCTTAGTTTTGTTGTCTGGAATAGCCATGTGCATTAGAAAATGGAATAACTATGCTGGTGCATTTGTTTTCATTCAGTTGCAGTCGTGTATTTCTGATTGCATTTCTTAGTTCTCTTAATGCAGCAGAGTGTTTACCTTTACAGCAGTTGACAGAATTAAAACACTCTTCTGGAAATTTGTTTAATTTTTTTTATAATGTACAAAGCTTCGCATTTCATAATTCATTTTTCTTCACATTTGTTCTTTCTTGCATATAAAACATTTTGCAGGGAAAGGACAGGGAGATATAGAAAGAACTGGCATATATCAAAAGAAACCTTACAATTCAGTGTATTAGTTCTTAGTGTATGAGTTTGCAGTGGACCAAGTTATTTATTATATCCCGATTGATTATGACATACACAGCTTTTCATTTTAAGTGTGAGCTGAAGCTTTGTGAAAGAACAAATGCTTTGTGGGGAAAAAAAAAAAAAAAAAAGGAGAAAAAAATTAAATAAACAATATAGGTTTTATTAGTAGATTGGAGAGACAGGAACCTTAAAAATACCACAGAAAGCAAAACAAAAGGAACACCGCACTGAAAAGCCAGACTGAAAATATGCATTGACAAGTATATCAAAGTGGGTTTCATTCTGATATGATTACATTGAGTACCAGCAGTAATATGGACCATGCTAATCTTTTCATAACTGGCTATCAATACAGCCTCTGATGGCTAGATTTTGTGGAAAGGAAGAAGGGAAGACACAGAAAGAGACTGGTTGGGTAAAAACTTCAGGATGAACCAAGAACAGCAAATAGCCAGAGTTGCTTAATACTAACCAGAGAAATAGAAGAGAATAGGAATATAAAAATATGTTGAAAATACAGTCTAAAATGAAAAATCAACAGCCATGATTCTAGATGTAATATAATATATTCTGTATTTCATATAGTTCTATATGGAATGTAATAATGCTTCTGAAATAGCTGAGCTATTGAATTCCTTTTTAAATGTGCCTTTGAGTAGGAAAAATAAGGGAGATGATTAGGAAGTAAAGAAGACCTTTTAAAATTAAGTATTGATTCACTAAGAGAAAAAGTCATTAAAAGAGAATTAAGGTCGCCTGCCAGCAAATACAGAAGTTCCTAGATGAAGATTGACACCTGTGAAAATAAGAAAATACACTGCACAAAATGAAGCAAAAATAGTAACACACAGAAATATGCGATTAGAATAATAGGTCTACACTATTGCTCTCCTTTATCTGAAATCTGGGGGGGTTTTACCATTGTCATAAAGAATGTTTTCAGAACATGTCAGTCTTCAATCCACACCTAAAACGTGGGAAGGCTAAGAAATATGAGCAGCCTCCAAACTCTGTCATCACCAGCTTCAGAAGTCTCTTGGTAATATGGTTTAACTGCGTACATTAGTCAGTCTTACTGTTCACAGCAAGATTTTCTAACCTGTTCTCGGGATTCTGGACCTGTAATACTGCAACTGGCGAGAGTCCACAAGAACATATAAGAACATAGGTTTAAGATTTTTTTTCTGAGCTGCCAATCAAGAATAAGGCATAATTTTGTGATCAGGAGTATGGAATGAGATTTATCAGTAGCTACTGCCATCACCTTTAGCTCAAAGGTAGGATGATATTGAGGGTGGTGCACATATTTATTTCCCAAGGAAAAAGCAGATATAATTATCTAAGCAACATTCCCTTGATATTGATATTGATAGGAGTCTCCATTGATGCAATCAGATACCCTGAAAGGTGCTATTCTAATGTGAAAAGCAAGGATATGCAGTCTTTCTTTTAAGTACGAAAGGTTTTTGTATTTTGTAAATTGAGGGATGCGCCATTTCCTGTGACTCACAGAAACAGAATAAGTGGAGAAATTACTTTTCCAAGAGCAAAAGCATCCCCAAGGAGCAGTGGGCTGTTCCTCATAGTGTTCTGTGTGCTGGAACGCTCCATGATACCTTTTAAAAGTTTTGGGATCTAGTGATGAAATGTCTTTTCATCTCTCTGATCTTTATTTGTAATCTAAACAGTACACTCAAAAAAATGCTAGCTCAGTCTTGGTGATTGTAAATGGTTGGAATTAATACAGGTGGTGTCAGTTTGGATGTATTACCAAGAGCTTCTCTGAGGCAACAGATACCCCGGGGAACACAATATAGAAATAACATGAACCTTTCACATAGGCCTGTTCCAGAAGTTGAGCCAGCACAAAGAAAGAGGTGGTAGATATTTTATTTTTAATTCTCCCAGTCAAAGTTATACTCCATGAACAGAACAAATACTCTTTAAACTTCAATATCATGTGAGTGGAGGAACAGGAAATGACTACTACTACTTTCTATATTCTGCAGGGTCGGGTGTAATTCATGCCATTTTTAATCCCATTCCTCTATTTGTAGCTAATAAGGCAGATATACTTCTCAATACTAGACAAGGTTTTGAACCTTGATTAATTTATGTTCACAAAATACTTTGAGTTCCTTGAGTGAAAGGAAATATAGGAAGTAAAAACTGAGGAAAACCAATTCTCAGCATTCACAGAATACATTAGTAACAGGAAAAGCTAACAAAAAAAAATACCCATGATTTAGAGTCACTTAGTCTATCTGTATCTACAATAAGCACTGTCAGTACATCTGAGATCAAGATAAAAAAAGTAATTTAGGTATTTTGGGAGGAGGTGCACACATGTATACATGGTTTTGTAATCTATAGATATCCATATGTATAACTCATTTTTGTGGAAATTATTATTACTACAGATATACAGACTTTATTTAAAAATTCAGATGCATTTGATTTTCTGTTCATTTCCATTTTGTCGTATCTTATCTAAAATTTCTGTAGTTGCTTTCTAAAATTGATTAAGATTTCTCTGTAACAACTGGCTACTGATCTTTGATGGATCCCACTGCTCTTTTTCAATTTGCCTGAGCCACAGAGGTGTATAAAACATTGAAAGGAAAATTTTAATGAGTGCCTCTGGGGAATTTGTCTAAATTCCTTTCTCACATCTTTCTTTCCATCCTTCTTTCCTTACTTATTCAAATTATTACATTTCTGTTTCTTTGTAGGGCAGTATTGCAACAGCCTGTGTATGGCACTAAGTTACCACGGGTATGACATACCGACTGATGGAAAAAACTCATTATGCTCAATGTAAACTCTTGTAAAATCATATTAATACTCAAATAATTACGTGAGAAAATGGATTCTATGTATACAAATTATAAGAATACCAGTTGCATTTTATTTTCCAGATTCTATCACAAAATCACAGATATTCTTCATATCCCAAGAAATACAACAGTTAGTGTTGTGAGTGTCCCATTCAGTATTTTATATCAGTGAGATATATCCCTATAATTGGACTGTATTGACTCTCTCCTAGATTTTTTAAGACAACTTAACCTGCTGTAACAATGTGGTGTTGTTGTTTTGGAAGTACCAAATATGGGAGCACAGATAAGACAGTAGGCATTTTTTAATTATTCTAGCTGAATTTATTCTCTCACCTGAATTTTCAAAATAATCATAGAATGGTTTTGATTGGAAGAGACCTTGAAGATCATCTAGTTCCAATCCCCCTCCTATGGGCAGGGACACCTTCCACTGGATGAGGTTGCTCAAAGCCACGTCCCACCTGGCCTTGAACCCTTCCAGGGATATCCACAGCAGAATCACAGAATCATCAAGGTTGGAAAAGACCTTGAAGATCATCCAGTCCAACCGTTAACCCAACATTAACAGTTCCCAACTACACCATGTCCCTAAGCGCTAAGTCAACCCGACTCTTAAACCCCTCCAGGGATGGGGACTCCACCACTGCCCTGGGCAGCCATTCCAATGCCTGACAACCCACTCTGGAAAGAAATACTTCCTAAGAGCCAGTCTAACCCTGCCCTGGCGCAACTTGAGGTCATTATCTCTTGTCCTATCGCTTGTTACTTGGCTAAAGAAACTCATCCCCAGTTCTCTGCAATCTCCTTTCAGGTAGCTGTAGAGGGCGATGAGGTCTCCCCTCAGCCTCCTCTTCTCCAGAATAAACAACCCCAGTTCCCTCAGCCGCTCCTCGTAAGACCTGTCCTCCAGACCCTTCACCAGCTTCGTTGCCCTTCTTTGGACACGCTCGAGTAATTCAATGTCCTTTTTGTAGTGAGGGGCCCAAAACTGAACACACTAATCGAGGTGCGGCCTCACCAGTGCCGAGTACAGCGGTACTTTCTGATGCAAGCCAGGATACCATTGGCCTTCTTGGCCACCTGGGCACACTGCTGGCTCATGTTCAGCCGGCTGTCAATCAACACCCCCAGGTCCCTCTCTGACTGGCAGCTCTCCAGCCACTCCTCCCCAAGCCTGTAACGCTGCTGGGGGTTGTTGTGGCCCAAGTGCAGCACCCGGCATTTGGCCTTATTGAAGCTCCTGCGGTTGGCCTCAGCCCATCGCTCCAGCCTGTCCAGGTCTCTCTGCAGAGCCTCCCTACCCTCGAGCCGATCAACACTCCCACCCAGCTTGGTGTCACCTGCAAACTGACTGAGGGTGCACTCGATCCCCTTGTCTAGATCATCAATAAGGACGTTAAACAGGAGTGGCCCCAAAACCGAGCCCTGGGTGACACCACTCGTGACCGGCCGCCAACCGGATTTAACTCCATTCACGACAACTCTTTGGGCCCGGCCATCCAACCAGTTTTTTACCCAGCAAAGCGTGTGCCCATCCAAGCCTCGAGCAGCCAGTTTTGCCAGGAGAATGCTGTGGGAAACAGTGTCAAGGGCCTTACTGAAGTCAAGGTAGACAACATCCACAGCCTTTCCCTCATCCAATAAGCGGGTCGCCCTCTCGTAGAAGGAGATCGGGTTTGTCAAGCAGGACCTGCCTTTCATAAACACCTGCTGACTGGGCCTGATCATGTGGTTGTCCTGCATGTGTTGTGTGATGGTACTCAGGATGAGCTGCTCCATCAGCTTCCCGGGCACCAAAGTCAAGCTGACAGGCCTGTAATTTCCCAGATCATCCTTCTGACTCTTCTTATATATGGGCGTCACGTTGGCCAATTTCCAATCTGTCGGGACCTCCCCGGTCAGCCAGGACTGCTGGTAAATGATGGAAAGTGGCTTGGTAGGCACCCCAGCCAGCTCCTTCGGGAGCTCTCTGGGCAACCTGTTCCAGTGCCTCACCACCCTCACAGTAAAGAATTTCTTCCCTATATCTAATCTAACTCTATCCGCTTTCAGTTTAAAACCATTACTCCTCGTCCTATCCCCACATTTCCTGATAAGGAGTCCCTCCCCATCTTTCTCATTTCCCATATTTCCCCTATGTTTCCCATATTGTTTCCCAATACGTTTTCCATATTTCCTTTAAATAATAATTTAAAGCATAACAGTCAAGTCCTTTTTGTTTGAATGTACAGAGTGAGGGGGGGAAAAGCATTCCTAAAACATTTCTAAAACATAGGAACTGAAAAATTTTATTTATCATTATGTATTTTATATATATTTTATATATATTTTACATAATTTTATTGTGCAATATTGTCTAAGGCATGAAGAGAAATATTTAATATATTACTCAAGAGATTTGTATGTAGTGAATATTACTAGTGTATTCTTCATCTAAGATACCAGCCAAGTTCAGAATTAGAGAAAAACTGTGAAGTTAAGCTTCTGACAGAAGTTTAGAGTTCAGGGGTTTGAATCAGATTCCCATCCTGATTCCCAGTAAAAAGTCTACCTTCAAGTATTTTGTTGCTGCAGTGATAAATCACTTGAAGTAATTGAAGTAAAACCGAGAAAACTTGATATGAAAACTGCAGAACACGAACCCCCTAAGAATAATTTGCTTAAGGAAGTTTTTATGTGTAATATATGAAAGCCTATGTTAAAAATATAAATCATGACATGGGTTGGTAGGGAATTATGATTTTCCAGATAACCATATGCATCCTGCATGTTAGTTCTCCAAAGAATTCAGGTAAATTCAATAACTTCAATCTCTTTTTATTGCTTTAGACTCAGTCTTTCCAGGGCTCTCACAAATGTCATAGTCACTGTTGAATCCAAAGCATCTTAATAAAGTTCAGAGTTCAGCTTCATTGTTCAGCAGCAATTCTTTGATTAAAGCAAATCAAAATGTAAGCATAAAAGGAACGTAATTCTTATATTTAGGGAGTAAGAAAGGGTCCATCTTCACAGACTGACCAGGTTTTAGTGATAGTTAAATAAAGAAAAACAATCCTCACAGAGCCTACCATCCACAGATTTAAGACCAGCCAGAATGTGAACAGCCTGTCTCATTTTTGTCTGATTAAGAACACTGAAATGATACTTTTCATGGTGGGCCATTCTCAATTCCATACTATAGTGGGAATCATTATATGCATAGTCAGATTGAAATGAAGTGGCTCTCACATTTAAATAAGGGGGTTTAGAAATGGACTACAGGACAAGCCAAGGAGTCAAACATGTGGTGAGCAGAATCATGTCATAGTGCAAAATGACTTGCAGTCTGCCATACATTTTCAGGACTGGATCATGAAAACAAGTTTAATATCTTCTTTATACCTTTAACCATTTGTACTCCCTCATATCAGCACTCGGGGGGGGGGGAGAAAAAAACCCTAAAGGTGCTATATTTAGCACTCAAAAACCAGAAGGGGAGAACAGATAAATTGGTATAATCTCTCACCTTTCTCCTTGCACCAGAAGCCAGGCCAAGTGTGCAGTTGGCATTATCATCTCTCAGGCTCACTCTTTACTGGCTCAGTTTGCACTTGGTGACATTATTTGACATCTCATTGCCTGTATGCACATACCTGCAAGCAATATGTGCCTATTATACATTTTTGACAGTAATAGCCTTCTATTGGTTTATAAAAATCAAATGATCTGAAATGAGAAAGTATTTCGTCTCAATGCTTCTGTGCTTGCACAGAGAAGCAGCTTGCTGCAAAAGAGAGCATATATAGTGTTATGAAAGCACCTGCCTTATTCCAGTGGTTGTGTGACACAATTGCTGCTGGCAGGGAGCTGACCAGGAGTGGCGAGGTAAATGTACTATCTTGTCTGTGTGAGCACTTGAAAAAATCAGAAAGAATGTTCCTCAAGTAAGTTGGCAATTCAAAGCCTGGAGTTTCTAATGAGCTGTCAGTATATGTAAAACATATGTTTATTCTTAGGGTGATGTGGCATTATCAGTTGAATGATTGATTTTCAAAATCAACCTGCTTCGAATCTACAAACCGACAAAGGTTTACCCATGTTAGGGATGAAAGCAATTCTGCCAAGCAAAGGAGTATAGAAAGGGAAATAGCTTGTAAAAGTAGTTGAAATTGCTTTTCTGAAAAGAATTATTTTTTTATTTGTAAAATCAAAATAGAAAACGCACAAAAGTTCCTGCACTAAAAATGTACTACTGTTACAGTAAAGGTTGACACATCATAGCCTATTCTTCATGCTTCAGCATAATATCTTGTGTGAATGCAGCATTCAAAAAAAAAAAAAAAAAAAAAAGGGAAAAAATCAATCCATTAAAGCGAATGCTTTAGCAAAAGAGTGAATTTTATTCAAAGCTGAGTGATCTGATACTTTCTTATTCAACTCTTTGTTAAGGTGGGGGAAGGTGGGAAAGGAAATACAAAAGTCCCCTGTCCCAGAGGATTATGGGGTGGTGAATTCTAATTGGGACGTAAATCGTGTTTGTGTTATCTGTGGAGACTGGCCTGCGTTTGTTAATTGGCATGCTGAGATCATTTTGAAATGGTTGATATAACACCGTGGTCCATTGAACAGGAAGCTCTGCTGTTTTCACAGTTTGATAATCAATGCATCACTGCACACAATTCCTTTCAAATGTGTGTTTGTTTGTCCTCTTTGCTTAATTGAACATCTGCAATTACTGTTACATACAACTGAATGTTAATTCATGGAAGAAGAGAATTTTGCTTCTTCATTATAATTTTATGTATAAATTGGAAACCTATGTAACATTAAGTGTTAATTGAGTGAACAAATTCATAGATTTAATCAACCAGATATGATAAATCATATTTTGTACGAAAGAATTGATTATCAGCTGAGTTTTTCTTTTAAGTTCAGCATTGCTTTATTAATATACATACACCTCACTCAGAAGAAGAATTGCTACTTGAAAACTTGTGTAAGAATATAGTATTGTCTTGTAAAAATCTTACATTGATGAATACAGTTCATCGCTTTCTCCTGATATCTGGGACAAATCTTAAGAAGTACAAGTTTGTGGTGATAAATTTTGCTTAATGATTCACTGAAATATTTCCTATGTATTTAACCCCGTAACTGAACTTGCAGCCTGACAGTACTCTTTCAGTTGTTGCTAAATTTTGCAAGATGTTATTTAAGGTGCTGTAGCAATCCAGTTAGAGCATGAGTTTGTGTTTCAGGGTGGTTATGCTGCCTACCGGTATGCCCAGCCTGCCACTGCCACTGCAGCTGCCTACAGTGACAGGTAAGATCTCATTTACTGCTAATAAATATTTGACCAGTGGAAGTTGAAGATGATTCTATAAATTTGCCTTGTTGAAGTCTCATAACTGTCTTGTTGCTCTGCAGATAATTGTGATATCTAAAGCAGGCTGTTTTATTATAATCCATGAATAGCCATAAATTGAGAGATTTTAGGCCTTAATTGAGAATCAGGCATGAGATGTGCACATTCCCAAGCTGTAGATCATCCAGTTAACGTCTGTGACCCTTGTACAATGTAGATAAATATATGTATAGCTTCATGATGATCTGTTACTAAAGATCATTATTCGTCTTAGGAGTATTATTTCAGTTGATTTAGAACCTGAACCTATCGAGTTCCCTCAATTCTCATTGACATTGTTTTAGTCAGTGGAAACTGAGAATGAACTGTGTCTAAGCTTGAACTATCCAAGGCAAAACAGTATTTTTGCAACTTGCTTTCTTTCCAGGCATTTGATTTTTTGAAACACTGACAAAAATTCAGTTATTCTTCTTTCGCTCTGTATTTTTGTCCTCAAAATGTAAAACACATTTGGTGGCAATAATACCAGCAATAAAAGATTATTAAAATCTGCATAAGAGAAACATGCAAAGACTTAACTTCTATAAACTAGAAGCGATGTCACAGAAATTAACTTGTCTTCTTGCAAGATGAAAATTCGGACCCCTTTGAAGTCAATGTCAAAATTGCTATTGACTTCAGTAGGAATAGGATTTTGTCAAATTGCATAAAATTAAGTCTTTGCAGTGTGTGGACATGATTTTGTAATGAAAAGAAAGAAGATCCTATGTTTCCTTCATAAACTGTACCCTTAACAAAATCTATGCTATCTTTAATACTTTGCAAGTACTTGCACAGTGTACAGTTGTAAAGAGAGGATGTATATTGTGAAAGACAGATACATGCATATATTTTTCTTCACATTAGTAGCGAGAAGTAAGGTCACACTTCCCAATTCCCGATATAAGAAAATTTTCCCTTGGAATCATGGAGATAATTTCTTAAGTCCTGAATATGTATCGAAAAATTTCTTTAAATGCTAAATTAGCCATTGTTTTAAATGTTTCTGTTTCTTAAAGAAATCAACAGATTAAGAAATTTCAGTGAACTATTTCTTAGATTGAAGTGCTGTTCATGGATTCTGTAATTTTAAAACAAAGTACCATGGTATGAATGTTACAATGCTATGCATGCATATTTGCCTTTCAAATGCTTATTCTGGGTAATGAAGATATATTTTTTAAAGTTATGTGAATAAAATAATTTGCATGTATGGCTGAGGCATGCTGTGTCAGACAGGTAAGCAAGTAACTTTCTATTAATTTTGGATCAGTAATATCAACTAGGTACGTGCTGTATGCACTTTGTTCGCGATGTACTGTTTCTACTTAGGGTAACCTGCAGAGGAGAAGTGCTACTCAGTAGTTTCATTTCATTTCCACAAAGGTGTGTTAGCATGTCGCAGCTCTAGTATTTTTCTGCGAGCTTATAATGCAAACCAATTCCTGCTTCTAAAAACTTACTAAACTGAAAGGACAAAATTATAAATAACCTCCTGTGGTTAGTCATTTTTTGCCATGTATCATTCAGGTGTCCCTGGATCATTTTATAGGGTGTTTATTACTATAAATAAATGAATTTCTGAAAACCTATACGTTACATAGAGAAACTGAATCAAGATGACTTTTAAATGCTTTAATTATGAATTAATGTACCTTCTCATAAACCAAATCAAATGCTGTAAGATAAAACGTCAGTTGGTCACATGTTCTGCTATGGGTAGAGAGTCAACATCACTGAGTTATGCTGACAAAAAAAGTAAAGGATTTGTCTAAGAAGATAGTGCTCTTAAATGCTGTAAAGGAAACTGGAGATGGCATCAGTAGTAATGCAGTTGTTACAACCCTTAATTATTTTTTGAAAAAATGTCTAATTCTCAGATACACTTTGTGTATAATTAGAATTGTAATAACCTGTCTTTGCTTGCATAATTTTAAATATCTTAAATGAATTTTATATCTTTGGGATTTTTTTTAATTTAGCTTCTCTTTCTAAATGTGGTTAACCCTTATCTTCGATCTGCTTCCCCTAAATGAATATGGTTCCTTGTCTTAATTACAAATATTGTAACTGAATTTCTTTATGGGAGAATCCTATAGCTAGCATAGAGAACAAAACAAATAACAATCCGCTCAAACGTTTCTTTGCATATGGGAAACTATGTGCAAACATGGATACCTCTGATTACTCACAACTACAGTTTGCTTAATTTGATTAACTTTTCATTTTTTAATGAATTTAGCATTTTTTGTGAATTATTAATACCGAAAATGCTGAAATATAGTTCAGTAACACTGCTTGTATCTTTTCTTCTCGATGTTATAATCATCTGCTGTCCTCTGACAATATTGAAGATTCCATCTCTCCTTATACACTACTTTTATTTAGTGTGGATTTGAGCCCCTATTTAATTTAATTACACGTGAAATATATTTGCTGTGTATGTGTAAACAATGCCCAGAAAAATGAAGTGAGGACCAGAGAGTACGTACTATTGAAGCAGTGACATCATGGAAATACTACTTCGTATTAATTTAAAAAAATCAAAAAATGTTTATTTTTTTGATCACAGCTCATATACAGGAGGAATGGCAATGTTCCATATTTGACGTGCTTCTTAAGTCAGGAGATGGAAAGAGAAAATCTTTAGATTGGAGACATGTTTTGGTAAATTAAAACTAAAGGTTAACAGAAAGATTTGGGACTCCAGAATCAATACACCAAGTCAATAGATAATGATCACTGTAAGAGAGCTCTATTGTGAAGAAATGCAATGGTATCCTTGTTTGTCACAGCTGGAGATATTGCTGGAAATAGGCAAAGAACAGATATATAGGGGAGAATCAGGTGGCAAGGAAATCTCATGAAACAAATCAATGCAAACCCCTAAGTATTAAGACAAATCATGTACTCCTAAAAACAATTTCACAACAGAGGTAGACCTTGCAGATTTCTCCAGTCATTTCTTAGGATTGGAAAACAAAACAAACAAACAAAAAGGTACATTTTGTTTTCTTTATGAAGCAATATAATCACTGAATACAACCTTAAAAAAATTTAGAATTGGATTTTTATACTGTGTGATCTATCATCATATGAAATTGCACTTAGAGATTTGAAGCTTTTTGGAGAAGTGGATCAAAAAGATTATGTTTAACTTTCCAATACTTAAAATATTTCTGATAAAATTTCCAATTCTTATAACTGATAAAAGGGGACCTACTGGTCTATAGATGTTCTTCATGATTCTGGAGCTTTGCCTGCCAAAGTCTTTAAACTGAGAAAAAATAATTGTAAGGATGTGCAAAAGACACTAAATCAGATGTCAATAAAATGTTCGTACAGCTTTTATTCAGCTTTCATGTAATATTTTTAAAAATAAAAATATAGTTAGATTTCTGTCCAAGTCTAAAGTAAGAGAAACTAGCAAAGTCATCAAGTTTTATATTTATGAGGTAGAATAAGTCAAAGCATGGCAGTGGGGCGTATTGTCATTTTGTCATTGCATGTTCACTTGATGTTGCTAGTATGTCTGTAATGCTGTATTGGATTTGACAGATCCATCACATAGCTCAGTGAATGGCTTGCTTGAATTAAGCCTATGGGCAGACTTATTCACATTGATTGGCTATTGGTTTTGTGTTTTATGATTTGATTATTGCATCTTCGATCGGAGTAAGAAAAATGTTCCTTTCTTGCATTTTAACTTTGTCAGCAATATTTATGAAATTGTATATGGTAGTATAATAAGAGAAAACCCCAGTAATAGTAAACTAGCCTTGTCTGAAAGGCAGTCGTTTTGCTTGTACTGCTTGCTAACCCTGTTACACTTAATAACGATAATTATGTGTGTTTATATATGTATGATTGTGTATTCATATATATACACACATTCCCCATCCATCACCCACCCACAAACACGCACACGCACACACATGCACATGCACACAGACATACAAACATACACAGGTATTTTGCTCTGAGCGTAATTCCCTTTTTCTAATACAGTGTCAAATTTAAATCTCACTACAAACAATGGGAAGATTCCCATGTACGTCTTTGTTGTCAGGATTAGATCCCTCATCAGTGGAAGCTGACCTCTTTTTTTTCAATAGTCTTTTTTAAAAGCAAAATGAGGCATACTCCAAAATATTTTGCACATAACACTTTGTATTATAAATTATTTTTTTTCCACTCTCAGTTTGTGTTACATGTTCTGTGGTCATACATAGGATTTTGTATGAAATTTGAGACAGGAGATTTTGTCATATGGAAGTTGTGTACCTTCCATATCTGAAATCTTACTCCTGATAAAATCCTGATATTGTAATAATTTACATTTTTAACATGCCTATGTGGAGTATTCATTTTTGTCAAAGTACTAGTGTCTACAGAGATATAATTTAAGATGTTTTCCAGTTCTCTTTCAGCAAGTATTTGAGAGTAATACTTGATATTTGTGGTCAGATTATCCTAAAATAGAATAGGTACAAATTCGATTTAATTGGAAACATGCTCATTAAAGAATGATAAATTAGAATGAAGAATAAAACCACAAAGTATAAAATGTGAGCTTCTGTAGATGGAGGTGATTTTTTTGGTATATTGTAGACTTTAAGATCTTCTATTTTACGAATAAACAATGAAACCCACTATAGTTTTATTCAAATTATTTTCTCTTATTGAGGATCTTACTAGTGACATATACTAAAAAATAAGGTTTTGAGAGCATATATAATAGCGTCTTCAGTCAGAATTTAATTTTTCATTAAGTAATTTTATAGAGGGATAAATATCTTTAAATGCAGTACTTCACTCATTTCATGAGCGAACTGTCTAAGGTTTAGGAAAAAGAGCTTCTATACACAGTTTCAATTTCTACAGTAATCAGGTTGGAAGAGGAAAAAGAATAGAATATAGTGATAACGTAACTGTTCACCCAGCTGGAACCTTCAGACCTTTTTGAATTTTGGTATAGGAGTTGAATCTTGAGAAATGGAGAAGTCTGGGGAACGAGATGATACATAAGCAACAGGCGTATAGCCCATATCCTAGGCTACTCACATATTGAGAATGAAAAGGATCAGTTAGCATCTTGACCAGGTACAAAGGTTGTGTTTAGCTTTTGTAACAGCAATAATATAGCATATATATAATACTTTTCTTCTTCAAACACTTAGGTTTGATGTGGTGATGTTTGATTGGTCTAGTTTCTTCCTGGTTATCCTGTGTGGTAGCTAAAGATTGTTTATTCCCTAATTTTGCAAATAAAAATCAAATCATTCACTTTGTTGTTACAGAGGGTTAATGAATTTGGACATCTACCTATTAGGCTTGTATGTCTTTATGTCTGTATCTGATCTGTGGCAAACTAGAGGATCACTGGCATCATCTTAATAATCCATATTTATCACTGAGATCACAGTTTTGGGAATGACTGGAGTACATGACTCATGTTATAGCCATAACAGTACCTTTTAGTGAAGGAATTAGAAAGTAAAAATGGATGATTATGAATAGAGAATGTAGTAGAACAAAAAAATTACCAAAGAGTTTAAAATTCTATGAACAGGGAGTTTCATGTAGAGCAATTTGGTAGGAATTTGCTGAAATACGTTGCTGAGTACTTTTTAATGATTGAAACACGGTTCATTCTAAAATATTGTAGATATAATGCTTTTTTGGGGAGACACAGGGAGTCATATTAATGTAGGAGAACATGGCAAACAATTATATTTCATTAAATATAATCTCCTACTAAGTTTAGAAAGCTAATTTATATACTTCGATGTTTTAATACATTCCTTGAACATTTGGTAGAATTAACATGTTTTCTGATACTTTGAAGGCTTGATTCACGTGTGTGTAATATCATGTAACTATTAAAACTACTCCACTAGTTCAAAACTGAGGTAATACAGTAGTGAAGAAGCTTAGGGTTCCTGGCTCAGCATGATGCTAAACACTGAGTATGAAACTTTTATCATGTCAGAGCCTGTATTCTTCATTCCCTGCTTCTACTTCTCTTCCTGTAATTTCCATTGTCCTTCACTGCAATACCAAGGGATATTTTAAGAATCCTCACAGACAAGGAAAGGCTTGGCTATTACTGTAAAATCTGATTTGTCATCCACGCCGGAAATCACAAAGCAAAAATTGAGAGAGAAGGCAGAGGAACATTAAAGCCTAGATTTCTGTACCTGGCTTCCTAAAGTGCTCCAAGTTTAAAAACGCTGAGAACTTTTGCTGCCAATTTCTTCTTGAACATAGTGGGAGATGTTAAATGCTTATCATTTTCAAAAAACTCAGCGCACCTATTTTCACATTTACATACCAACTTCAATATTCATTCTGTCTTTTTGTTTGATACATCAAGCCTACATCAGGTTATATAGCATGAGTTTTAATTTGGGAGTTTCTTATTTCAAAAATAAAAGTTTGTAGTAAATAACTGATTAAAAATATATTCCTTTGATGGATTTTCATGTATACTTTTCCTCTAAAAAGGAAAAAAAAAAAGGATTGGTTAACATTTTTAAAGTAGGACTTACCTCTTTAATAGTTCATACTGGCTTCACTCTTAGAGGATATTGAAAGAAAGTGTAACTTTAAAATCTTTAAGTGTGTTGTATTCAGCAGACTGGATAAATATGAAGTTAGATTGTTACTAAAACATTGATTCCTAATCCAACAGACCAAAACTGTTACAGTCTATTGGGTCAGTGCCTGTGACATGCTAGACCATAACCGTTCCTTCGGACATGTCAATGTCTAATTATACACTTTTTAGTTTTCAGATCATTGACTTGATAGACCACAAAGAGGCAGATTAGAACATGTTATAAGTATTGCCAACTTGGGTGCTTCCACTGTGAGTGCTTTAAGAGCAAGAAGGAATTAAGAGCATTGTGAGAGTCAGAGAGAAGATGAAGGAATTAAATGTTAATAAAATATGGAATGAATTGGATGTAGCCTGTATGGATTAGCCATGTAATTTGCAATGTGTTTTAGGCAAGGTGAGGAAGCATTAGAAGAACAAACTTAAAATAACTATGCAGATTAAATTAATCAAGAAAGAGGCAATTTACACTCTTGCATGTTTTTACTGCAGTGTTTCCCACCTCAAAGGAGTCTAAAGCATTTGATTAGGTATTTAAATAGAAATTTTTTTTACATACTTTTGGGCTTGTCAAGTTTCTAATACTCTAGAAACACACCTGTGGCAAAATAGCAGTTTGTAACAATACTGCACAGCCGGAATGGGAGTAGAAATTCTATGCCTATATCCTAAAGAACAACTTTTTGTGAAAACTGCTACAGGATATTACATATACATGCAGAAAAAAGTAAGGTCTTCATCTAAACCAATTGTGTACCAGCCTCTAAACTTCATTTTGTGTTTCTTGAATGAATTTTTAAATAATCCTGGCAAGAATTTCATATATATGGTCATTTAGTTGCAATATAAATAAATTATGTTGTCAAGTAATTTGTAAAGTCATTCAAACCTTAAAATAAATTAAACTGAAAGAATTGTTGTTACTCATGATTGCTAAAGAAGTTTAGAATTATACCTCGGTATATTAGGGGACTTTAGTGTGGATAAAATGGTGGTTACTAATAAACCATAATAGTTGTTATGAAATCAGAAACAAACATAAAGTATATTTTAGTGAGACATTGTTTTAAAGACGACATTATACAGAAATAATAAATCTCCCAACAAAATAAACATCTATTTTGTTATGTATTTTACTGGGTAAAATATTGATTCTTTACACAAGATTGACTTCAAAATGCTGTACAGTTTGCCCTAAAGAGAGTGAAAAATATGTCCAAAATATAGTAATAAACAAAATTTTCAAATATAAATGATAAAACTTCAAAAATAACCTTAATTCAGCAGTCCTGGATCATACTGACATCAGTTTACATTGCTAACATGTAACGCTTCTGAAGTAAAGTTACTGGATTACTTTTTAAGGATTTAGCTTAAGTGTCTAGACTGTGTTAATCACAGTAAAAGGCAAATAATCGTAGAGCAGTTATGCCACTGAGGTCGCTATGAATTGAACTAATGAATTATGTGGTGTTCAGAACGTCACCTATTAGTTTTAGATTTCACTTCAAAATTTTAAGATCCACTTAAAAATCATGTGTTCCTCTTGCAGATAAATATGTATATTTATGTGTATTGTATTATTAATAATAAATACATTTATTCTATGTGTAATATATTATGTAAACCTTCATACATATAAAAATTCCACTCACACAGCAGGTAATATGAATTTGAACTAAGTGTACTTGAATAGCTCTGATTTAAAAAATAAATAAATGAGGAAATAAATGTGTAGATTTAAAATATGGGTGAAAGGGCTACATATTTTTCCACTGGTTGTGATGTAACACATTATCCATGTTTTAGCAATATATTAAAAACAAATTTTTCACAACGATTATACTAAGTTGCACAAACAACTATACTAAGCTGCAAAGTATAGCACCAATTTGCTATTGTATAATTTCTTTATACAGTCTTTGAGGCGTAATGGGAGGAGAGAGAGGGGGAGTTCATACACAAGACATTGCCATGGAAGAATTGTATCTACAGTGTATACAGTACAGACACCTTGTCTTTTCCCTAACATGCTTTACAGCATTAATATTAGGCTATGCTAAAAGGAGTCTCTCTTGTAGCATTTGAATGGGATATTTAGTTAGTTCAATAGAAGGGCTAAAAAAGATGCTGGTCCATCTGCTGAGGAAAGCCTGACATAAGAATACATATTATGAGAAAGCATCTTCTGTTGACCATTCTTCTCTTTTTTTTTTTTTTTTTTTTTTTTTTTTTTTAATCTGAGTAAATTGAATAATACAGGTATATCACTGGTCTTGGAAATGCACATTTCCATTAGAGTCCAGAAGAGTTAGGGATTTTTTTTTTTTTCTTTTCTTGAAGGTGTGCTTTTCACAGTTGGCAAAGTGCTTTTTGGTATTAAAATGAATTATTCCTGTTCAAGAAGTTGTGTAACTGGTGGCAGGATGAAATTTAACGAGAGATTTCTTCAGTTTTCTGTCTCCTGCTGTCTTTGGCAGTCTGAATTATGTTAGAGACATCTTGCCATTGGCTAAACCACACTGAAATATCCTGTATTGAACACAAAGAAGACACAAATAAAAAGCAGAGGTGACTAACCTGGCAGTCAAATCATGGGCTTGGTTAAGCCTCCTGGAAACAGGGTTTGAGTGCCATTTGGGACACTCTGGGGCATGTGAGACAGCTGTGCAGGCAGAGGTGGCACGGGACCTTCTGGAGTGGCAGCCGAGTCCAGGCAGATGGACAATCTGCCTTTGCTTGGGCAATCAAGATGAGCTGTAATGTTTTCTGTGATGTAATATTTCCAGAAGTAGCTACATTAATTTCTTTTGATGCAGGGTTTTACTCCATACGCTTCCAAGACCTGCCTCAAAATTTCAGAAAGCAGCGTTTAATGAAATGGTCTGGAATGATGGAGGTGGGAGATGCATTATCTTTTGAAAATGAAAGCAGAATACCTAAGTGAAAGCAGAATATCTATATCTTGATCTTGGCATCATTATTAGTAGTTAGGTAGAACAAGCAATACTGTAGAAAAAAAGAACCTGACATGGAAGAAATCAGTCTAAAATTAAAATATACTTTCCTAATGCACATCAGGTCAAACAAATTACTGCTAGTGTTGTTGAAGCTTGATACCACATGAATTACTTCATAGTTTTATTCTTACTTCATTCGATATATCTTATAGGCATGGCTGTAAGGTTGTTTAGTTGTCTTTGTGTTGTGATTCAAATGCTATGAGTATGATAATGTACTTTGATCTTACAGTAATGGGAATATAAAGTATGATAATAGCAAAATCAACCTCCTTATAATAGTTATGATACTAATATTAAAAGTTAAAATTCTTTGATAGCCTTGATATTTAAATTTAGGACACCAGGAGGAGGGAGTTGGGGAGGACTTCATAAAATTATTTTAGAGGGAAACTCTGAAACTTTGTCCATACTTGAATGTTATAGAAACTATTCAAGCAGCCAGCCGTCAGCTATGTTATAATTCATAATGAAAAAGCCCTCAACATTAGAGTCCTAACAATAGCAATGAAGCCTTAAAGTTTAGAGCATGAAGGAAAAAGAAAGTATCTTTAATAACGTAATGGAGAAACGTATAGATGTACCATATATAACGCTTCTGGGAAAAATCATTGCTACGCTATATAGTTAGCACCAGATCCTTGGAGAATACAATTTGGAATAACTCCAGTGTAGTTAAGCTGCATCATTTTTACCAGCTGAGGTTCTGATCCATGAAATCTAAATACTGACTGTATTTGTAAATCCCATGGTGGTATTACCAGGAAAAGTCAACTGATTACATATAGTTTAAATCTTCCCACTGTAAGTTCTGTTCAGTATTGTGTTTGCCTTCATCTTTATTTTCTATGTTCTGGGGCTCTGCACTGTTTTCAGCAGTTGCTATATTTTTGGGAGGGGGGGGCTGCACCTCTGTGTTAAAATTATTTCTGTCTAGTTTTGTGAAGTTAGTAAGCAAAGTCCAAGAATTCTGGTGAATGAAACATAATCACTGTGTGTTAGTGGATTATAATTTCTTTTACATTTAAAATTTCCTAGAGTTAGCGTGATTATTGTTAGGGAAGTCCCAATTTCTTAAAATCCCACTTGACCTCTATTATGGCTTCTATTTTATGGAAGCTGTGTTGCCAAGAAGAGGGACTAAAAAATTCTGGGAGTGCTGGATGAAATTATATGTGTGTCAAAATTTTGTTCTTAATCATGTGCTGCGTAAAATATAATTAATCCGACTGTCACCCAGCCTTTTAGGGACAAGACAGGACACAGAGAACACTTAGTAATTTATCCCATGTGCCCTACAAACATAGGTTCTTGCACCCACAATGACCTAAGTGTATAAATTTCCCAGACACAGCTTGTGAGTGCTTTTGTACATCTGAAGAATAGGGGGGGCAATGACTGTATGAGGAAAAATGTGATAGTAGGTTGATGCTTTTTTAGGAATATGTATTACTGCAGACAAAGAAAGACGAGCAAAGTCCTTTCCCAGGGTGGGGTGACTATATGGAAATTTAGGGGGAGCACTCACAGTAACAGTCTATCCTGAATTTTGGTTGGAATGGTGCTTCATGATGGTTAGATCCTTCAAGTCATAAAAAAGAGCATCTGAGACCCATGCTCTGCATCTTCCTAGCTTCCACTTCCAGGTTCTGAATTTTCCAACTAATAGTAAAGTAGCCAAATCACATATGAGTCAGGCAGGATCAGTGGTTACATCTGTACTGTACACCCAATCTCTGCTATAACTTTCTGCTCTTTCTGAGCTCCACTCCACTTTAAGTTGCCACTGACCTTTAAAATAGTCTGTTTAGATGTAGAAAATGTGATGAAAGTTATATATGTGTGTGTGCAACTGAATTATCAGTTTCAGTATTTAAGAAAACTTTCACTCTGTTTTCTCAGTGAGGAGAAACTCCCAACTTCCCACATGTGAAGGAGCCTAAAGTTCAGTATTATATCAAAGGTGGAATAAACCCCAATTTCTCTCTCTGTTCTGGTATCTATTTGACATTCCAGTAGCTGAGATCATCGGTGTTAGTGTTTATGAGGATGGGAAACATTAAGGGAATTTTCAAAAAGTTTGAAGTAAAGTCGTAAATGTTCATTAAACAAAAATGCTGTTAATACTCTAACTTAATTTTTCCTGAAGGAGCAGGAAAATACACGTACACTAAAAGCTAATCAACCTCACTGGAATATTGGGTATCTCAAACTTGAAACTAACTCTCAGAATATGTAGATTAAAAGCAAGTCAAAAGAGAGTCAAGACTATTTAAACATGCTTACAGAAAAGACTTCTGTAGAAATAAAAGCTAAAAATACTACATAGTAATTACAATTTATTGACATGTTTCCACTAAATTTCAGATATATAGCCTTACTAAAGCTTAAATTCAGTCTTGACATGCACATAGCTTCTGTAATAGGTCAGTATGCTTTAGAATGAATGTATGGAAGTGGTTTTCTGTACCACTTCAGAAAAGCTAAGGTGACTTGTGAGAAGCAAGAGTGTAAAAGACAGCTCTTGAAAAACAGGTGGATGCAACAATTTGGTAAGGAAAAGTACTGACAAAATATATTTATGAAAAACCTTAGGCTTCTGAATTAACTTGTGGTAGTATAAACATGCTGAAGAAATTAGAGTATGGTGTTTAAAAAAAAAAAAAAAAAAAAAATTGGACAGTCCAGAAAGCCTGTCCTTCACTTGCTTAAATATTTTGTTTTAATATTTTATTATCTGTCTTTCAATTCAGTGGCCTGCTTTAATTTAGAACAGGGTACCTTTAGTTAGGTGATAAAGTTGAACCTGAAAATATGCTCTTTAAGTTTGATGCTGCAGAGTATGGTTTTGATTTGGAAATCCAGATTTTTCCTGCCTACCTCATGCCATCACAAAAACTTTCAAACAATATTTGGTTTCATAGTGCAAGCCTTGTCCCTGTCTAAATACAAGTTATTAGTTTAATAATGACTGATCCATTCCTGAGGGCATAAGCCCTAATGTTGCTAATCAAGGATCTTGTAATAAAAGGTCTCCTATAATAGAAAGTACAGGACAGAAAGATACATGTAGAAAATCATGCCTTTTTTTTTTTTTTCCCAAGCTACCCTGTGAAAAAGAGGCTAAGATGGAAATGCTGACAGAGGGCAGTGAAAGACTCCTCTCCTAAAGCTATTCTTCATTCTACCACAGATTGCATCTTTCTAGGACAGTTTAGCAAGAAGCAAAAATTTACATGTGGGGTTTCTTCACAGAAGTAGTTCTGTATATTAAACAGCCGTAGTGAAGCTAAAGCTTCGAGTCTAGTGATTAAAGATTTGTTTTTTAAAAACTAAATCCACTTTTGTGCTATAGTATGGCCTGTTTTCACCAAATAACAGCATCAAGAAGAAAGCAAGCACCTAATGTATTGGATATGCAAAAGACCTGTTGGGTAGAGATAGCAGGTGCTAAAACTGACAGTGAGGGTTATGTCAGATCTGGGGCCTTCAAGGAATGTATTTGTTAGGAGACTGCCAAAGGGCCTATAGGGAACGTAGCAGAGGAAATTAGAACATAGGTGAACCTTCTGAAAATTGGAGTAATGCAGCTTCAGTAACTACCCCAAAGTAAGAAAGAGCATGTAAGTGGCTTAAAATTACTTTTGTTGTCCTCCCCTTCTGTTTCTCTCTGAATTCAGAAAATACATCAAATGTTTAAATGTTATTTTTTTCCAACTTTAAAAATGTCTTTATTACCATACTGGTAAAAATCTGTGGTAGTTTTCAATTTACTAGAAGAAATAAGAAATTGATATATAGGCTCAAGAAATGTATTAGTAAGCAGAAGTGTTTGCCCTTGGGAAATAGCTGCTCAGATGGAACACAGCCGTTTTGAATCCCAGAAGTACATTTTCATGACCTGCACTGTCTGGGTTTCCATCAGAGAGCTCAAGCTGCCAAAGGGTGCCACTCCAGCACTTAAAAGGAATGCACTTAGCCCAGGGTGTGGGAATGTCTGGGAAGTTGAATATCTCCAACTGTACATTCAGATCAATGTATTTATCATGTTACTCGTTCAATTTGTTTTTCTGTTTATCTCCCTTACAATCAGTAACAACTTTTAAAATTTTATTTAAAGAAAAAAAAGTTCTCTGATTTTTAAATGTGTGTTCTTTTACCTCTGAAGTATAAAACAATGAGCAGTAAAAAATTTGTTCTATACTTTCACTGTTAATACCCAAATTAAATTATGGAAGCAATTTGGTATCTTAATAATTGAGCAGGGCTTATTGTATAATAAAGTTGGGTCCACTCACATTTCTTATACCTTTTTGAAGCAGTAAAAAGTGTAGCAGTGACGAAGGACATTAAAACAACCTAAAATGCATCATGACTTTTCACCATACCTTGTGAGTTTTTTAAGCCTTGTACAATCAATACAGTTAGCGCATAAAAATGGTCTTTAAAGGGAACAGCCCTATGTTTGCAAAGGACTGAGTTAGGTGAGCTGCTCTTTTCCAGGTCTGCTTTTCATGTACTTTAAGACAGATAGAATATGATACACCACAGGGTCAGCTTAACTCAGAAGGACTCCTTTTGCAAACTATTGGGTTGTCCACACTAAGGAATAATACTCGCTTTGGACATCAGGTGTGGTATACGTGTATAGTGACACCTCTGATGAGCAGTTCTCCCTCTAGGTCTATGTAAACAATAGTATAGAATTTAACGAAATAAAAACCTGCCACTATAAAAATATTAAAGCCACTCAAGTACTAAACCATTTCTTGTAATTGTTACAAATAACACCTAATTAGTTATAAAAAAATTGAACTGGCATATTGAACTCCAGCATCTACTTAATTTTCATTCTCACAGTTGCTCTGCTGACCAATATGAACTTTCTCCTTACTTTTAAAATTAATTTAGGGAGTTGTGAAATGAATTTTACAAAAGCAAAAGCCAGGGAAAATAATGTCTTCCTATGTAAATTGAAGCAGTATAACAAGGAATGTTTATGGTAGAGGTTTTTTAAATAGGTTTCACTTTGGGTTAAATTTTTTTAAAATTAATTTTCTACCAGTAATTAGTAAAGAGTTGATAATAAAAAGTAAAATTTCAGAACAGTTTCAACAACATCTGTCATTCCAAAAGACAAATGGCAGTTATTGTTCAAGGGTCTTTATGGAAGTAACTAAACCATCATATTATTCTTACAGATAATTCTGGACTTTGGCATCTGAAGATAGAGTATCTGTGGCTCAGTGTTGCATAACAACAGATATTCTGAATAGAGATAAAGGAGTTTCTCAGCTAGCCACTTTAGAGGCAGTTTTTAAGGAGAAGTAATCATTTTCATTTTGATGAGAGGGCAGTTTAATAACTTTATAGAGATGAATCAAAAGTATTTTCTATAAAACAGTAGCTGGTAAATCTGCATTGCTACTGGTTGAATCCCTTTTAGGCAAACATGTAGCTGTTTCTATATAATTATCACAAGAGGTGATAGCAATAAATACAGTGACAAATGACTACCTATGAAATGCAGAGTAGCTCTGTATTTATAATGTTAAATTTATCCTCCTTCATTTTTTTAAATTCCTCTCTTTAGCATTACATGCAAGGTAGATGCGTTAGCTTGTGAAATTGCTGCAGATGACAAAACAAAGAGAAAAACCACCAATCTGTACCTCCAATTGAAAATGAAGGAATATACACTGTGATCACTAAGTTCATTCACACTAATTGGCAGGTGTTAGTATCTCTGAGATGGGGTAGAGGCAATGATCAGATATGACTTTTGATCTTAATCAAACCTGTCCCTATAGGATACATTAAAGATTCCTTGTTTTGTTTTGTTTTTTTCCCAGAATGTGAACTTCTAAGTAACAAGGTTCACAGATTTATAAATGAGAATTTCAAATGTCTCTAATACATTGGAGGCGAAGTAATAGAAATAGATTTTGTTCTCTTAGGGCTTAATTCTTCAAGGTTCTGTTACCACTAAGAGATGTTTGCTCCTGAGCTGAATAGTTTTCAACAGGATCTTCAGAGTACTTAATGCTTGACAGAGCTTTCATCATCTTGCAGAACTAAGTTTTCCAGGTAGTCCTTAGTACAAGCTACAACTAGTTCCTTCTAGCTTCTATTTGGTAGACTCTTGCATTAAAGCTGTGCAAAACGTAAAACCTCAGTTTTTCACCATGCCTAGCAGTGCAGGCTGGAGGAGCAACATGCACTTCGGAGTAAAACAGCACCCAAGTGTTAAAACCTTACCCAGGTTCTTTATTAATCCTGCACAACACACAAATAATTCAAGGAAGCTGTGTATATGCATATAAAGGAATCATTTGATGTTAATCCTTAAACATGGTTTTCACTAACTCAAATCCTGTTTGCTTTGACTTCAGAAAGGACAAAGCAGGATTTGTGCTGTAATGAAGTTTTCTGCATTTTGAAATATTAGTGTATTTAGCATTTCTCTTTTTATGTTACCTGGTTTAAAAAAGAATTTTGCAAGAGAAGGTTTATATTAAATTACTCATATCTCTAGTTTATTCTCCTAAGATTCTGCAAAAGACTTTTGTATGTATTTGGATGACAGTATATGAGAATATACTATGTCATTTTTTTAATACCTAGCAGAAAATTAATTTTCTGATTGCAATCATATTAGACCTATAAAAACCAAAATATTTTACTTTCAATATCCTCCTTTCAGATGCACGAAGTAAATTGCAATTATTTTTTTTTTCAAAAAACGCTTTTTACATAGTTTGCAGTAGTGCCCTTTAATATCTATATCAATATAAATATTGTTTTATTTTTATTAGACTTCATAAATATATTGACATATCTGTAACACTAAACATGAAGCTTCCAATGCAAGAGTTTGTACATAGTCCATATCCAAACGTCACCATTATTTCATTTAAAAGATCCCAGCATGTCTACCTCATGATCCTTATAAACTCTATAGTACTGAAATACGTCAACACTTTTTCTTGCTACATTCATTAAAATTAAGCACCCTTACCCTACCCCATCTGTAAACATCAAGTCAATTGGCAGCTAGCACATTTCCCAGTCAGCAAGCAGTATTGTGAATTTTATCTTCTCTTGCAGAAATCAATTCGTCTTCGTTGCAGCAGATGAAATTTCTTGTAACACCTCTGCAGGTAACAATCATTGATACTTCTTGATGCATCCATCCAGGTCTCAATATCCTTTTTCACATGCTGCATTTAATCGTAAGAGAAAGCATAGGAAAGTCCATAGCATAAATCTTTGAACTAGTTTAATTAATTTATAGCTTCAGCCTATAGGTTCTGCCATATAAAAGACGTTAGGTTATTTTGCTGGCTTTGGTGTTTTATTTCCAGTTTAAATATCATATGGCCTAGCAAGTAAGGAAATGTTAAAACTACTAATAAAAATTTACTGTGCAGTACAATCAAGATTGTGACTTTCAAAAAGCCAAAACAAACAGAACTAATGAAAAGAGTAAAGGTTTAGATGTATGTAGGACATTGTAAGTGCTATAGTTTGAACAATTTTCTTTTCAACTCTTTGGGGGCAAATATTGCCCACAAGGGTACTGCAGACCCTAAAGCACTCACAAAGTCTATCCTATGGATAAGATAGTGGGAGAGAGGGTCTGTGTCTACAGAGGATCACTCTCTAGTAAGTAAAAAGTCTTAGCTGCTTTGCTAATATACTATCATGTTGTAAGCCATGGGTACAGAAGAATGAACAATGTTTTTGAAAGGTAATGGTAATTTATAAATATATTGAATATGTGAAGGGATTTTCTCTCTTTTAAGCAATAGAGTTTGAACAATCATAGTCTTAATTCAGGTAAGGATGGTATTATGTCACTACCTAAGAAATCAAAAGCCAAAATAAATAGTTACCAGTGCTGGGACATATTCTGCCAATAATGTTATGCAAAAAAAAATCTACTGAGTTCATAGAAGCTGCTTGTATTGAAGGATGAAAGGGTATACAGTGTGACACAAAATGTTGGTATTAAGAAGTGTTTATTTCTAGAGTTTTACATCAGCAGAAATAAATGGAAGGTGATGAATTTTCTGTTTATGCCATAGTGGCCTACATAGAAACAAATAAAGAACATTTATTTATGAGAAAAAAGATCATAGCTAAAGCCAAAATATGCCAAAATTGTAATAATCTTTACGCTACCTGTAGCATTTTTGGTGGTAATCTGAAAAGTTCTTCTATAGTAAAACCTGATTTTTCAAAGTCCTAAATCATTAAGAAAATACATTTTGAGAAGTCAACATCTGACTCTCTCATTATCTCACTGGACTTGGATTTTGACTTTCATTATTTCACTTGTGTTTCCTGCTCAGCTCTGGATTAGAATGAGCTGTAGTAGGGAGGCTACCAATTTATAAATCTAGGCCTTGCTAAGTAAGAATAAATATAATTATTTTAGCAATTTTTAAGCTTGGAATTCTTGATATAGACATCAGGTCTTTAATATTTTTCTTGTCTGAAATTTCTGAAAACAATTTCCTGTTTTGCAGAGTGAACCCTTCTAAGCAATAATTATTTCTCTAACAAAGGCATTTTTTTTTTTCTCTTCAATTCAGGCACAATTTAAGTGTTCCATATATCGCAACTTTGGAACTCCAGTCAAAAATATAGCACTATTATTTATCAGTAATTTCAGTGAACTTTACACATAAGGAAATGGATCTCTGTGAAAATTTATTAAAACTTTTCAGTTTACCGGTTGATTACCTCTGTTGAATTGATTCAACATAAGGTATTTTTGTTAGGTATGTTTTTGACCATATTATAAACATATCTATCATAGGTGACTGTAGATGCCTTTTTTTGTAATATGTTGTGAAGGAGAAAGCCTGTATCTTCTGTCTCTTGTGTGCCTAAGTTTTAGTCATAGAATTTAAAGGACTTTTGGCTTTATAAAAACATAATTCTCTGGCCCGTATTCCTGTGGTACAAGTTGCCAAAGTTGCATTTGGTCTTTCAAATCTGTAAATTGACTTTCAACTAATTTATTATCTGATGTTTTATGTTTCAATACATGGAGTATATAGAGAGATACATAAACTTTTAGAAATGAAACTAACCTTCCTGTGGTTTTCAGATGCATGCAAAACACCTACAGTACAATTTTATAGTGCTTCTTTTAGTGCTTCTAAACTCAATGACAGTATTTCAACTGTGTTTGTAAAATTGATATGAAGATACTGATAATATGCTCAATGTTTGAAATGTGAGTATATGTATGTTTGTATTGTTTCCTTGTAAAGAAATGTGTGTGTTTGTAGGTTTCAAATAATAATATAACAAGTAAACTTTTGATTGGAAATTTATCATCGAGTGGAAATGGGAGGTCTTGGGTGATTCTGCTGGTAATATTCACTCTTCTCTTCCTGATGCTTTATCATTCCTGTCAGAGGATCCTTAGCCCTCAGCCACGTGATATCTTTTTTGATTTTGGAATGAAGTAATCTTGCATAAATAAATGCGTTAATGAGAGGATGGTATGTCCACATGCACATTTGTATTTGTATATGTGTTTCTGTTCCTGCGTGCACATGATATAAAGAAAACCTAGTCAATATCTGACAGAGGGATCCTTCCATGGGAAATTTAAAAATATTTCACTCTTGACTTCATCCAGTGCATTCTGAGGCTAAAAATAATTACTCTTCAGAAGAGAAGTTCTGTGCTTCTGGGATAGATCTTCTCTGGCAGGCATGATGAAAGAGTTTGCACACAGACCTGAACTAGAATAGAGGTAGGGAAACTATCTGAAACCTCCTGTCAGTTTGATGATGAAATTTGAACAAGGATCTCTAAAGACTTTGCTCTAGCAAATCTCTGACAATGGGAACATTAGGGGAGAATTAATCCTGAGGTTCCTGGCTGAGGTGGGGCGATGGGCATCTTGCCCTATCAGGCTCCTAATAAATCAGATTGAGACCCAGAATAAACCCATGGTTTATTTACATGTTGGTTACAAAACATTGTTCATTTTGATTCTTTAGCATTTTTAATGAACTTTTCAAATCAGTGCTCAATGTATTTTTTTTCTTTTAGGCTTTGTAAGATCAAAATTCAGTTTGTAAAGAAAAAAAAATTTTGTCGTATATTTTTCAAGTGTATTCTAGGATGTACCTGCATATTTTATGATTTTTCTGTAAATATGGGGCAGGATCATTATTTGATGTTTATATCACTCTTTCTTTCTTTCTTTCTCCAATTTTTAACGGTTATCTAACTTCCATTTACAAACAAATCCAGTGCAGTTGCATGCCTGGTATTATTTTTCTCCCAAGTGTATATGCAGTTTATGATTTTGAAACAACAAAGAGAGGCAAGTATATATATAAACCTGAATTTGGGATGAAGTATGGTGGAAGAGGATATAACATCTGTCCAATTGTGACTGTATTTATTTACATATTCGAGCAGAATCATCCCTAGGAGCGGGATTGTGTGTGTGTGTGTGTGTGCGCAAAAGAAATGCATTATAAGGCTTTAGAAGTTGACAGTCCTAGATTAAGTTATTGACCTTCATTTGGAGAAAGATATAGTCTCCAAAACAGATTAAACATTCTGAAAGGTTTACTTTTATAACTCTAGGAAAAATGTTTCGTAGAAGCAGGAAGCTTAAAGAAGCAAACATTGGAGTTTCTACTATTGAACTAGTTTGAACAGAACATTGCCAATTCTTAACCAGTGCAATTGCTCAAGTCATTGCAATTTTCCTGTATACTACTATTAACCTGTCAACACCAACCCTACCACAAATTTAATTAATGAAGCAATAGCAAATATGGAGATACTTATTTAAAAGCAAATTAATATTTGACAGAGTTCTTAGAATGCTTAGGGTGCCTGTTGTGGCGTTCCTCTGCTACATAAATAATCATAACTGGTCAAAATTTTACCATACATGCTTGCATACATCTCATTGACTTAATCACGTGTATGGTAGGAGATATTAATCAGATTATAGTCTTTCAAAGGAATTTCCGAGAAGTACATGTAATCCAAACTGCTTTGGAAAAATGCAGTTTCAGCCTATTTGAATTAATGTGTAAAGACATATGTTCAGTTGTTCTTCCTTTTTAGTTTTGCTGCCTATGGGTTTGACTTCATTTGATGAAGCAATTTGACTGGGAAAATAACCATTTTCTATTAGATGCTTTTATTATTATGTTACGCCCTGCCACTAATCAGATAAAATAAAAAATTAAGATGAAGGAGCATCTGTAAGGTCTTTGTGCGAGTACTTATTTAAGGCTGTACTGCTTTTCCCTGTGAAAAATAGCAGATACTGAAGTATTTGCTCTGGAAAGACTAGGAAATGTTGTACTAATGCACAGTATTAAACTTCTTCTATAAAGTCAAGTGTCCTTTATGTTGGCAGTTTAAACTTGAATTTACTGCTGCTGTAAATAGTTGCTTATATGGATATGGAATTCGGTTTGTTACAGCTTTTACTGCTCTTGGTAGTTGTGAACATCAAAGATGTTCAGCTATTGGATCGGTTGATAAAAATCAGTAAACACTTTGATTATCCTCTGTTCTTTTTTCATGAAGTTTGATTAATTCCTTTTTCTCACTCAGTGAAAACTCTGGCAGCCCTTTTTGGCATCTTTGTCATTATCTCTTTGACAGCTTGCCTTCCCGGTGCTTACAGTTCTAGGTCAGTTCGCATGGCTAGTCAAATGTGACAACATGACAAGATTAAGTAAAGCTGAGGTTCTGTGATTTGTAAATGGAGGATTTGCAATGTGAAGCTCCTTTGATAACAGAAATAGTGAATAATCTGTGTTTGCCCTCAACAAGTGCGTACAAGCATGTGTGCATCTTCTGTACTGTTTTTTTAATGAAGCAACCAGAATTATTTTCTCCGATAGACTGAAAATAGCACATGTGGAAGGTGGCTTGTGTGTGTGTGCATGTATGTATGGTTACATACAAGTGCATTAAATAATCAAGGATTCAGTTTTAATATCTTGAGATGATCATATTACATTTAAAATACTAAATAAAAAATAATACGACTGCATACTACACACAGGCACAAAAGACTGCTTTAAAATTAATAAACAAAGTACCCAGTATATTTATTATTGAACTAGATAAGAATTTATTCAAGGTTTATTGCCCCAAAATATAACAGCAATAGTAATAGGAAATGCATTACAGATCGAATTAGTACTTGGTTTTCATTGTAATACATGTGGGTTTAGGTGTCACCTGATGGCAAACCTGTTTCCCCAGCGGCTTTTTTTAATGAAGTTTATATAAAGTCTGTCTTGGATAGAGATTACACAGAAAGGTGGTGTAGGTTAGATTTTTAACTAGGCATCAAGTGAAATCCCCACACTGGTGTAGATCCAGAGAGCAAGACTGAAACTTGAGAGAAAGCTCTTACACTGACATCTGTCCCTGGGATTATTCCATAGCAGTTATTCAGCATCAGCTCAGGGGGAAAGTCACCTGTGCTACTGTTTGTTGCACTTCTATATTTCTGCAAAATAACCAATAGCAATCATATTTATTTAACTGTTTAACGAGGTGGCAGCTCAACTTTGGATGGATGTAAACATCTAAGAAATTTCAAAAGAAGCTACCAGTTGGCATAAAGAAATAGAAATTAAAATCAGGTCTAAGCATCAGTGACCAAAATTTCTGCAAAACATGCCCATCGATCAGCAAGAAAATTAACTGGCCAAATTCAGATGTGACATAAATAAGTGAACAGTCAAGAATTTGAAATTCGTCTCTGCATATAGAAAATTCTCAATAGGCTTCTCAAGTTTCTTCTTACTCCAACCTGCAGGAAAAAGTAAAGACTGCTTTTAATATTTAATCAATGATGTATTTATGAAGATCCCTTCATGGAAATCTTTTATTATCGCCCTATCTCTATGGTAGCCTGGTCAAGTTTCTTCATCTCTGAAAACCTAGGAATGTTAATACTATACTAATAGGAAATCCCTCATGGCTTTCAAGGTATACAGTATACCTTGGAATTTTACCGTTGCATTGTGCTGTCTCTACTACATCTTCCCAATTCTTTCTCTGCTCCACATCACAAAGCATTATCAGTTGTGGAAGAGGAAGATGATATGCAACAAAGTATTTTCTGATCCTCTCTTGTAGAATGATCTTAGTGTTTGATATTGTGCATTTAAAATATTTCATAGAGAATTTTAGCATTCTTAACCTTGACAATCAAGGAAAAGGACTGGAAACTTTTTATCAGCAGATTTCAATCCTTTTCCTTGGTCTTAAGTAAAAAGGATAGATATCTTTCCTCATCGCCTTCTGAGATATATAGAGAGACTTGTTGCTCAGTCAGGTGACTGAAATGGCTAAAGTTGCTTGGTGTTAATATCCAAAATTAAATAAACTGATTGGTTGCTTATGCTTTGAACGCCATAAGTAGATACCATCCTACTGTAGTAAAGAATTTTAAGTTAAAGGATTACCACTGCTGCACAGTATTGACCAACTGAGGTTAAAATACGGTTCAGCAATGTGGTGTGTAACAGGTGCGCATACAAAGGAACTCTGCTGCTCATGTCATCTATCTCGGTATTATCGTAGGTATGTGACCAACAGAAAAAGCAAGATGTCAGAAACTAAAATCTTCACATCTTTGTCTAAAATTTTATTGCAATTCTGCATTAAGATCTGATAGAGGAGAGATGTGGATTGCAGTTTCTGTGCCATTTGCCAACAGCAAGAGGCACATTCTGAAATAGTGCCCCTTTCCTGGGTGAAGGAGCAGGCGCTGTACCTTCTCGTACTTAGCCAAAGCTCACTCCTTCAGTTACCTTTTTGTGAAATTTAGTAATAATTGTCAGTACAAGAATTTCGGTAATTGAAGGTCATTCTGGTTAAAGATTCAACACATATAGGTCTGATGAAGAAGGGATTGTATTACTTGATTGTTCCATTATAATCAAAGATAGTAAAGAATGGATAATATTCTGGAAAAGTTAGAAATATGAGCTTTCCAGTGATATATACACTTTGCTTGTAATATGGCAAACAATGGGGCATTAGATCAGAGTTAGATTTAGCTGAGGTAGTACCAGATTTTTAACTTCTCTTTTTATAGTTCTTAAACAGATTCATCATTTTTTATAGTTCTAGTAATATGCGGACTTTAAAAAATGAACGGAAATGGTAACAATTGGAAAAACATGTGCATCAAATTCCTAAAAAAAAAAAAAAAATCATCTTTAAAATTGTCCTCCTATAGTTCTCAAATCACTTGAGGATAATGTGTTAACTCAGTTCATATTTTATAACATGAATTTTTCTTTATTAATGCTGTTCTTAAATCCTATACTATGTATATTATTAAGGAGCCTCCAAATGTCTCCAGTATCACAGCTCCACTGTCTGTCCTAGACGTGTATGGAAATACAGCCATAGTAACAAAGAACGTAAAAACCTAAAATGGTAATTACAATTAGAGAGGCACATACTTTCCCTGTTTTTAGAGACTTCAGTAATACGTACTACTGATGATTTAAAGATAGAGGTTCAATTTCAAAGGCCCTACTAAAATAAATCTCACAACCAATTTGCATTTTTAATTCTCTTTTTTTTATTTGTGCAGTGGACAACCAATTGTCCTTTTATGTAGTCTTTTAGCACTTTTAAACCCTGTACTGAAAATGATTGAAGAAATTGAGACACAGCGTAAGTAACGTACCATATACTGAGCTTTTGGTGGATAGTTTACAGCTACATTTACAGATGTTAGCATGGCTACGCTGATTTTTTTTCCCAGTTATTTCCTAGCAAGTTGTTAGTTGTTAGTCCAGCTACTTAAGAACCAGTGCCAGTATGCAACAAAATGCTAGCAAACTTTATTTTTTTTTCTTGTTATGTCCTGAATAGTTGTTCCAGATGGACTCTAAATAGTGGAACTTACCTTGTTCTAATTAGTGATGCATCAAAATTGTTCATCAGATGTGTTCTCAGACAAGAATTTGGGAGTCCACATATTGATTTTGATACATTGGTTTAACATGCTGTAAAATACAAGGATAATCACATTGACTATTAATTTATTCAAAATATTTTGTCATATACATGTCCTAAATTTGGGTAAATTGTTTACCTAGAATGATTATTTCCAGTGTAAATTATCACAAAGCATTTACATGCCACTAATTTTAGTAAGAAATAATCATGCTGGCATAATAGAGAATAAGTGAACCAATGACTGTGTGACTGAACTAGCTTACTGATTTTCAGTGTGACAATATAGTTTAAATCCTTCTTACTATTTTCAGCATGGAAATCAGAATCTATTCTGCTAACCTTCTGAGCTTCTAAATTTGGTGTCATGCAAGGGCGTGTTTAAAAATTAGCATTTAAAAAGAAACCCACTTGCTTTAAGTTTAAGCTGACACTGTTCCTTTCCTCTGTGGAAATGAAATTTATTAATCATAATAAAACCATCATATTCTGAAGGTAGAGGTCACCCTGAGGAGAAAAAAAAGTCTATTCATCACAGAGGAATTTCAATGCATTTTTTTCCTAGATAATATATGAGCATGTATTCTCTCCCCTTTGGAAATCTATTCTTCCATGTTTGTGCTTACATATGTTAAATGTATTTAGGAGGGTGCACGAATGAGAATTTTGCAATTTAATTTTATATACTTTATTTTCTTTTACAGAAGATTTGGAAGAATGTTTTTTGCATTTTATTTTATTTTATGTACGTATACATTGCACACATTTGTTCAAGTGGAATTTCAATATCCTGTGAAAGAAAAGGAAGAAGTGTTTCTTATTTTAACAAGAATATAAGTATTGCTGATTCTGAAATATCATTTTTATGTTAAAAATACAGTACAAACTTCATTATTATTAACAAGCAAGGATTAACTTAGGTCACAGTTTTCACGTTAGGATTGCTTTACACCTCTGTTTTTAAGGAAGAAACATGGTTTACACAGTAGGATGAAAAAAGTGATATAAAGCACTGACAATAAGTTATTACTACTTTGGCAAAAGAGTAATAAAAATGTACTCATAATTAAATACTGGGTTAAAACAGTAATATTTTCTTTCTTTTGAAATTGCTTAATGTGTTTGTTTATCCATATTTTTGTCTTAGCTGTCCAGACTTCTGTAAAATATTGATATAATACAATTAGCAACATGTTTTATTACATCAGTGTTGTAAACTTGCTAGTTACTTCAGTAATTGGGTTAAATATACTAATAATTTAATAAAGCCTGAGCACTATGTATTTGGGCTTGTTCCTTCCTTACAAGTGGCCCTTGCATTTAGGCCACTTAATCCCCTGTCAGGGATGACCCATTAGACTTTCTGTTGTGTGGGGGCACTGTGACATAGTCAAGGATCCTGCAGGAATGGGATGCAGTATGGAGTCAAAACGCAGCCCTACTGCAGGAAACGGATCAGAGCAGTGGAAACCAAAACCCCACAAAGTCCCAGAGTAGTTAATGGTTTACACTAGACCACAACTAATGTAATTCTCACAGATCTAAATTTACAGTCCTTGCTCAGTGTCACAGTAATACCAGTTAATCAGGAAAAAAAAATACATTTGAAAATATACTGATTCCCGTTGCTTTAAAAATATTAGTCATGACATTACAGAGTGTATAAGAATAATACATGCAATTCCTCCTCCATGTTACTAGAGACATGAGGGAAATTTACAGTGCTGGAAACAAGTCTGGCTTTAAATTAATTGTTTTCCCTTTCTAGATGTTTTCTTACTGTTTGAATGAGATTTGGCTTGAGAGAATTAAAATCATACTGAAGTTTAAAATGGATTCTTAGACTTTTAAAATGGGCATACAGAGGAAAATAAGATGTCTTCTTCACCTGAGTTTAGATGAACCAAGACATGAGAGATTCTCTTATGGCTACTATCAAAGCTAAGTATTTTAAATCTCTAAATATTACAATGTTTACATCCTAATGTGGAGGGTTACCAAGGCTGAGGTTT